>NC_048233.1:43152979-43172085 GCF_002007445.2 Ailuropoda melanoleuca
AAAAAAAAAAAAAAAAGATGTAAGACCCATTCTTAGCTCAGCTAAGGGCTCAAGCCCTACCACCTTGGTTTGCTGACTCCTGCTCTAAACCAAAGCTTTTCAAGGGAATTTTCCCATATGGTAGCCACTAATCACACATTATGTGACTATATATATATATATATATATATATGCACAATTTAAACCGTTATGTACTGTTAGTTACTTAAATATTTATCTATTTATTTTAAAGCAATTTCTAAGCCCAAAATGGGGCTCAAACTCATGACCCTGAGATAAGGGTCACAAGCCCTACCGACTAAGCCAACCAGGAGCCCCTAGTTAATAAAAATTTAAATTCAAATAACTACGTGTGGCTACTGTATAGGATAGTATAGCCCCAGGTATTTCTGCCCAGACCTTTGGAAACATGTGAGAGCCAACGGAGGGCCCGTCTTACCTGGCGTAACCAATGATGAGGCTCCCAAACACAGTCCCGATCCCAGCCCCAGAGCCAGCCACCCCCACCGTGGCAGCCCCAGCCCCAATGAACTTGGCCGCTGTGTCGATGTCCCTCGAAATGGCGCTGGTTTGGAAACTGCGGCTAGGAATAAGTGAGGTCAGGGGACGTGGGGCTGCCAAGCTGCTGAGGCTCTGTGAAGAAGATGCAGGTAGAAGGTAAAGATTTTAAGAAAACCCTTTCTTTGCTTTGCTAACTTTTGTACCATTTAAACCCTTTATGCTATCACATTCCACGGCTTCTCCTCTAAACAAAAACTTTTTACTTCCTGGAAAATCCCCTTAAATGTTGCCAAGCAGAACTTTTTGATCCAAGAGGTGGACATCAAATACCTTCAGGTATGGTCTAGAACTGTAGAATGAAGCCCTAGCCTGTTCTTGGTGCCCTGAAATCGTCATCTGCCTGGGACCAAATGCCACCAGCTGAAGTCAGTAAACTAGGTCAAGTAATGGTAGTTATCAGCAGCAAACACGGGCATGTGCTGCCAGCGGCAAAAGTTGTAACACTAATCATATGTGGTATCAACTGTCCTCCACCTTCACCTAAAGCCAATGGCCTTGATCCTTCACTAACTTTAGTCTGTGATGATTGTCCTCAGCACTCCCCCTACTGGTGCTGCCATGTAGCCCTGTTCACCCTTCACCCCCAAAACCACAGGCCCAATCCCACCTTGTAAGGTACCTCATCCGTCAGTGTCTCCGGTGGTTTTAGCACCACTGCAGACAGTGATCGGCTCAACAGCTGAGAGGTGCTCTTGGCCTAGGGGGAACGAAACAAAGGCAAGAGGGTCAAGGAAGGGGTGTGGAGTTTCAGACCATCCCAAGTTGTCACGTGGATGCCCCATTCATTCTCTTGAGCTTAAATCAGAATCTTGGATCCTTCTTTTACTTTCAACAAATTTTAGATTCAAGAACCACACCAGTTCTCTTGCTTCCCACGCTTTTTCTCTGTCTTAAGGGAAGAAACCTACCCCTTTTCAGGCCACGAGGTATTACCCTTGTGCTCAAAATTCACCCCCTCTTGTAGCCGTTTCTGACTAACCCCAAGCAAAAGCAGACAATGTGGTGGCTACCAGCCAGGGTTTTAGTCAGAACTAGATCCTAACCTTAGTTCTATTTCAGCCGTGTGATTTTAGGACAAGTCACTTCAATCTTTCTAAAACTGCTTTCTTATCTATCAAATTGGTATACGATAACTCAGGTTGATATGAGAAGTAAATGAGATTATATACACAAATCGGTACACCCAGTGCCAGGCATAGTAAGTGTTCCATCAATGGTACCCACGAATAGTGCCACCCCTCTTCACTTATAGATGTATGAACCAGTTGCCTCCACCATCTAATAATCTGTTATTTCTGGGGCACCTGGGTGGCACAGTCAGTTAAGCTTCCAACTTTTGGTTTCAGCTCAGGTCATGATCTCACGGTTGTGAGATCGAGCCCCACGTTAGGCTCTGTGCTTGACATGGAGCCTGCTTGGGATTCTCTCTCACCCTCTGCCCCTCCCCACTCAATTTCTCTCTCTCTCTCTCCCCCTCTAAAATAAATAAATAAATCTTTAAAAAAAATAATCTGTAATTTCTTCCATGCTGTTGCTTCTGAATCAAGTATTTTTCCATGTGTATTTACATGTGTTTTAACTTGCCACCCAGATTTAAGCTCCCAGAGGGAACTGTGGGCTATGGCTCTCTAACACTCAGGGCAAGATCCTGTGCATAGTGCATACTCAGTCCAAGTTAGGCTATCTACTTCATGTTTACCACTTGCAGCTGGGTTCCAGTTTACAGGAACACGGAGTTTTAGGATGGAAATAACCTGAACTTAGTCTAGATTCTCATTTATACTCTTCTAATATGGTTGGGTAAAAAGATTTAACTGGCTTCCAAGGGATCTGAGACAAGGGGTGTCTGGTAAGCATTCATTCTCTGCTGTCAGGCTAATACAGCAAAGGGCCTCCCCCCAGCCCAGCTGTGAAGACCAAGGTGTGGCAAGGAAGAGACAAGACACCCCTCCCTAAAAACTGTCCCAGAAAAGGTAGGCAGGCACTCACCAAGAAGGGCGTGGAGACGAACTTTGCACAGGCATACATTTTCAGGGGATGAGGGGCTGTGGCGGAGAGCTGAAATTACAGAAGTAGCATTGTAAACATTGTCCTTGTTCATCAAAGGACATCCTTATTAGCAGAAAAGGCGCTCTAGAAAATTTCAATGGCCCAGAGAGCAGAGTGAATGACCTCAAGTCATCAGCAGAGATGGAATTAAAACCTTAAAGTCAAGATTTCCTCCACACAGCTTCTAAGATTTCCTTATAATCAAGTGACTCCCCTGGTCTGAACAAGTAGCCACCTGGTCTCAACTTTAAGACCTGTTATTCATTTCCACAGCCTCATGAGTTGGCGTCTTCAGAGGAAGTTCCTGTGCCCTCTGCCTAAGTTTTCCTCAGTCTCTATTCAAAAGGAGCTTTTTTCAAGATTTCATTGTCTGGGATTTAAACAGTTGCCCTTTAAAGACTCTTGAGAGATGTTTGTTGAAGGCCAAGACCCTGGAAGGATCTACAACAATCTTTTTACTGAATTACCTGGAAGTTACTGGATTCCTCAAAACACTTCAATTTCCTACGTTAATTAACAGAGTGAGGTAGATCAGTGAGGAACCCTCCCATTACTCTAATTAGCCATGAAGTATTCATTTTCACCATCTCACTAAGAGGCATTCAATTTTGTACGCCCAAGATCTAAAACAATACTGACACCCTGTAGGCGCCCTAAGTTTGTAAAAGTGAAGTTATTTAAGAGAAGACTGTTTGAGTTAAAGACCTACAAAAAGGATTTCTCCAAGAGGCCCGCCTGAACTAGTTGAGGGTAGGTATGATCTATGTATTAAAAATGCATTTCAATAATTTTGCATATTCAGGTCCCACTTTAGACCTTCCGGATCAAGATCTTTGGATGTAAGGCCCAAGTACCCTATATTTCAAACAAGCTTCTCAAGTGACCCTTAGGGACACTAAGAGCATGGTCTTAAAACCAGTCCTACAGTGATGGTAGTGACAGAGTCAGGACCTGAAATCTTCTCACACTTAGGTTAATGCTTCACAATATGCTACAGGTTGAAATACTCAGGGATTAATAAACCTGTTAAATAACACTTCCGTAAATGAGTTGTACTCAAGATTTTCCCAGGTTACCCTTCTGAATCCATAATCAGTCACTTTCAGATTAATCGATGCCTTCAACTCTTGTCCTGTCTCCAACTGCCCATATATAACTCTAACCCAATTTTGCTGCAGACTATAAAGGTTTTCTTTGGTCAAAACCCGAAATTTCCCTAAAGCTTAAAAAAAAGGAGGACTGGTTGGGGGGGGGGGAGGTGTGCCTGGGCGGCTCAGTCAGTTGAATGCTCCACTCTTAGTTTAGGTTCAGGTCACCATCTCAGGGTCGTGGGATTGAGCCCCATAAGGGGCTCTGAGCTCAGGGTGGAGTCTGCTTGAGATTCTCTTCCTCCCCGCCCCCCATGCTCTCTCTCTCTAAAATAAATGAATAAAATCTTAAAAACAGAAAAAAGAGGACTAGGCACCTGGCTGTCAAAAGGGCATGCGACTCTTGGGGATGTGAGTTCAAGCCCCACCTTGGGTGTAGAGCTTACTTAAAACTTAATAAACAAATAAATACTGTTTGTTTCCCCCACAAGGCAATCAAACCTCAATATCATCATACAAAACGGGGGGGGGGCGGTAAATTAAGTAACACCTAAAGAGTTTAAGTGGTGCTGACATGTAACAAGCCCACAACAAAGGGTGGCAATTAAGGGAGCCTGCATGAAGTGCAGATGCCTCCACTGGTCACCTAACCATGGCAAGTCTGCAACTGTTAGCCTACAACACCGCGGACAACACCATCGTCCATAATCAGTGGGCCTAAATCATCATGGGTTTTTTCCTCCGTGATCAGTCACAGAGGACTGCTGACTTAACCATTCCTCTCCTTCAACCTTCTTTTCCTCATGAGAAGGGAGTCTGGGGACCCTTCACAGGAAAGCTGTCAGGTGAAGACCACCCTATGCTGCCCCACACGATTCTTTTGGGCCTGCTGCCTCTAACAGAAAACCTCACCATTAGCCCACCACTTGTTTTTTCCAACTTCACTTGAGTGGAAGAAGAGAAGTACTTGCAAGACAACCAATGGTTCTAAAGAAACTGTTCTCTTTTCTGCCACAGCTCTCCCAGGCCACGGCCTGAATGGAGAGAGGGTTTTGGCTGCTTTGTTCTACCATGGTTACGATCACTTTTAAAAGACCATCGGCTATCTCCATTGCTTGGGGCAGTTGAGGGGCTGGGGCCAAGTCTGGAGGTTGCAGGATAGGAGGGAACAAGTCAGGATGAGAAGGGAAAGCAGAGATACGAGGGGAGAGTCCGGGGTTTGTGACAACTCTGGGTAAGAGGGTAAGAAAAGAACCTCTGTAAAGGCCGAGCGGAACAGGTGAAAATGAGCGTTCTGGGGTTTGACTTTCGCCAGTTCCAAGGCGCTCTTCCCTCCCCCCTCCCACGAGACACCCAAGATGGCGCCAGGCCCGCGCGGTTGGAGGTCACCGGCACGCGGAAGGGGCAGCCCTAAGGCGCGGGAATACCAGGAACAAGGGAGGCCGTGAGGACCAGGGTGGGAGTATGCAAGGTAAGGGCCTCAAAGGACTCGTGCGAGGTGGGGTGTTCCGCGCGCGTGCGCGGCGCATCGCGGGCGCGAGGGCCCAAGGCCTTACCTGCTCCCAGTGCAGAGAAGACAGAGAGGGGCGGGAGAGGGGGCGGGAAGAGCGAAAGGAAGACTCAGCGCATGCGCGGCCTGCACCAACGAGTCGCTCTTCTAAGGATAGAGTGATTGCAATGTTGAGGGTCGGCCCAGGCGCCACAGCGCCGCCTGTCAGCTTTGTGGCGACATTCAGCCAGTCGCTCCACCTGGTGTTTGAGAGGAGAAACTGCAGGCAGAGCCGACCCTCTGCAGAAATGAGGACAACTCTGCAGTGTAAACCGATCCATAACGTGGCCTGCGGTTTGGTCGGCTCAAGCGTTTGGGATCTTGGACTCGTGTATCCTTTCTCAGCACGTGCAGTCATATTGCCAACCCCCTCCCCCTCCCACGCACACCAGAAATTCACTGTTAAATAGCATACATCGAGATGGGGGTTCAGTGCCCAAAATGTAGCAAAAGGAAAAGTCATGGGGCTCCTGCCTTCTACTGCCCAGGGACTTTATGGATGGGAAACCCGTTGAATGGGCGAATAGAGAGCAAAATACCCCAGCTACCTGTGGTGGCCTCGCCTTTATTTCCCTCTCCCTCTTTCTTATTCTAGTGATCAGCCAAGAAGGAGGAAACCAGCATCACCGGACCAGAAGATAGGGGCTAACGATGATTGTGACTTAAGCGTCCTGACACCAAGCTTTCTCTCCGGAGTCCTGAGACAGTCAAGAGTGGGCACTAGGGACCTGTAGTGAGGTTGTGAGGTCACTGGAGGCATGCCCCTGCCTCTGCCCAGGCTCCATCTGTGGGTGTTGAGATAAGCAGTCCTCCCATGAGGTGCTCTTACAGAAACCCTTCGGCTTGTCCCTCGTGCCCTTTCGCTCTTCCTTTACCCGATGGAAAGAAGTGGGAGGGGAGCCTCCCGGCCCTCATCCCTTCCTCTAGGCCTCTTTGTCTCCCAAGACAGGCCACGAGCCACCCCCTTGGAAGGAGGGCAACAAGGCCTACCCACTTCCCCTCCTGTCCAAACCCCTGCCATCCAGGCATCGTGCTTGAACGCAGCTCGAGAAGGACGGGGAAAGCTCACCAAACCCCCATAAAAAATAAAAAATAAAAAGAGAGCCGCGGCTGTAAATAAAGCCAAATCCGCCACCCTCTGAGGGGCCGTTTGTCCTCCCCTCCTTGGCCCCGTCCTTCCCGCCGCCCCTCCCGGCTCCCGGGCCCCGCGGCGCCCCGGCCCCGAGCTCCTCCATTTAATCGGATTTGGGAGAAGGGGAGGATAAATCACGGCAGCAGCTTTACGGTCCCGGAGGAGAGGCGAGCCGCAGCCAGGCACACCCCGGCCGGCGATAAAAACCGCCGCTGAAAGCCCACGGAGCAATTTCCCGGGACCCCGAGCGACGCCATTACAGGAATGTAATTTTGCCCGGATGAGGCCCCGAGTTTAATTATCCTCGCCGAGGAATTTCAATGCGGCCAATCCATCTTGCAGGCGGGCGGCAGAGGGATTTATATGGGCCCGTTATTTCACACCGATCCTCCATCTGCATTTTTATGGCCCTGAGCTCCTGAAAGGGAGGGGAAGGAATGGGGAGAAATCGGAGAAGCGGGAGAGGAGAGAAGGGTGGGGGGACTTCCCGCCTTTCCCAAATCCACGGTTCCAGCGCGGTGAGGATTCTCACTGGTTCCCCGGAAATTCCCCAATATCCCTTCAGTTCCAATTGTTGACTCGAGGTGGAGGGGGGATAGGTGAAGTAAGGAGCTGGGATCGTTGGGAGTCAATCAACAGGTATTTACCAAGTACCGAGCGGTGCCAGGCACGGTGTAAGATGCTGCGAGGAGAAGGGGAAGCCGGGCGGCAAGCACATCCCCTGAGGGCCCCAGACACCCCCCGCCCCCCCGAATTCCTTTCCGCTCTCGGCTTCACAGCCTCCCAGGCAAGAAGTCCACGGTTCTTAGGAGCCGCCACCACCAAACGGTTGTTGCAGCTGTTTGTGGCGACAGTTTAGACCCCCTCTTAGATATCACGGACAATCCCAAAGGGGGATCGGAGAGGGGGCCCGTGCGGAAGCTATAGTTGTTATAGTCTGCAGTGTTTAATTCTCCCTTACCCCCGTTCGGTGTTGGGCTCTGGATTCACACAAACCTGAGTTCCCAAATCGCTCTGACCTTGGGGAACCTGTTTAACCCCCCTAAATCGATTTCTTCCTATGCAGATTTGGAGTAGTAATAGTGCGTACCCCCACAGCGAATATTGGGATAATATATGTGAAGCTTTTAGCAAGCTCCTTGGAACTCAGTAAGAGTTCAATAAATGATTGTGATAATAATACTGGTTATTGTTATTGTTGTTATTATCATTACAGCTGGCAACATTGCAATTCGACAGTGCACTGCTCTCTGGAGTCATCATTGCAAGGTCCCTGCAATGATATCTCCTGAGACTCAACTATCACGTACTGAACTTTTTCATAAATCCTGAAAACAAGTTCTTTGACAGGCCGGTGGATAGAGAGATCCGTGGGGGGAACTGAGACTTTGGGAGGCTGGCTATTGCTGCCAGGCCTGAAGTCAGAAATTAAATCAGTAGGGGAACAGTGAGACTGCAAAAAGTGGCTGAGGTATGTAAGAGAGGGATGAATTTGAAGACAACAAAAGCGTTGGTGAAGAGTCTAGGGATCTTCTTAACTCAGGGTTTGGGAAAGAGTCCTTCCACCACTTCAGCGAGGGAAAACTAGGATCCAGGAAGGAAAGGGTGTGGAGCCAGACTATCCTTTCCAATCAATCCCTTCCTTTTCCTACCAGACCATGTAACAAGGTTGGCCTGATTGGCCGGTTTTTCTAATGACTGTTAGTGGCACATTCTGACTGGTTAGCAGCCTCCCTGCACAGTGGTGACGAAGACATGAGATTGATCTTTCCTTTCTTAGGATTGGTTAACAGCCCTCAGGGGGGCCAGAGACTCATTTTAATTGACTGGATGGGCTAGGAGGGAGGTCCAGCACCTCTCATACAGAAATTCTGAGTGTTCTTTTCCACAAAGGTCACCAAGAAAGAGTCTTGATTGGCTTATGCATGTTTGCCTTTGGACGGGAAACAATAGCTTAGAGAAGAAAAAAGAATCACGCAGGCATGCCACAGTTCAATTTGAAACCCCAAACAGAGAGATGGATGCACAAGAGAAACACAAGAAGTATAAAGAGAGAGAGAGTGGGACACAGAGAAACGCAAAGGAAAAAAATTGCCAGAGAGAAGAGGAAGGGTTTGAATAATTCATTTTTCACTCCTGATGGTTTAAGATGAGGCTACTTTATGATACGTTTTGCTAGATGCACATGTCACCAGCACGTGGCATAGAAGGAACCCCTGTCCTGGAAGCAGGAGACTGGGAGTCTAGCCCCAGCCTTGCTACTAACTACCTGAACAACTCTGCAAGTTACTTCATATCTCAAAACTCCAGTTTCCTCACTTAGAAAAATCAGGGAGAAAATCAGTGTTAACGTTCTAGGATATTCTTTCTTTCTATTAAACAGGCGCTTGTGTACAAGTTGGAGTGGTACCCTTTGCACTACCAATAAGAACTATTCTCTTTTTTTAAAGTGTATTTATTTGTTTTTTACTAATCTCTACATCCAATGTGGGGCTCAAACTCATGACCCCAGGATCAAGAGTTGTGTGTTTTCCTGACTCAGCCAGCCAGGCACCTCAACAAGGACTCTTCTTCAGTCTTGAACTCTATTTGTGATTGTTAATTTCAAACACCTGGGACTGGTGGGCACTGACTGATGGATTTTCCTACTTTCTCTTGCAAAATCAATTACCCAAGAGAGCAGGACTGTGAGCCATCAGTAAACCTGCCTATTCCTGGAGGAAGAAAACAGTAGGTGGAGGGAGGGAAAGAATCATTAGTATCCAGGCTTCTGAGGGAGGGACCAGTGGGAAAGTTGGTGGCAGGATAGCCAAACAAATTTTTGCTGGAGAAGAACCTAGATTCCTTTGAATTTGTATGATGAATCTGTCTAGGTCCTACATATTTATCTAGAAGCTATGATTAAGTATCTGTGTGAACATAGATTTGGTGCTTGCCATTTGGTAGCTCCCCAGCCAAGGAACACACACAGACAACACGGAAAATAAAAGTCGTTGTGATATAACGTGGCGTGCCTAGGTGGCTCAGTCATTGGGCATCTGGCTTTGCCTCGGGTGATGATCCCAGGGTCCTGGGATTGAGCCCCTTCCGAGTGGGGAGCCTGCTTCTCCCTCTGCCTCTGCCCCTCTTCCCCACTCATGCTCTCTCTCTCTCAAATAAATAAAGTCTTTAAAAAAAGTCATTGTGATATAATGTGGAGAACTAAGGACACAAACTAGAGATCTGAATCTATATTTTGTAATACTGCTGATTAGTTATACGACTTTGAGAAAAATCACTTCACCTCTCTAGACTTCAGTTTTCTTAGCTGCAAAATGTAGGAAAGCACTAGATGACTAATTAAGTTATTTTTCAGCTTTAAATATAAATAGCATAGCTTTCTCCTTTTTGGTTTGCCCTTGTCTCCTGTAACTGCAAGTAATCGATCAACATTTATTGAGTATCTACTATGTGCAAGGTGTTATGCTTTATATTGTGAATGGGAATAAAAAGGGGAAACATAATCCCTTGTCTTCATAAGTTTATAATCAGTCAGAAAGATGTGCATATATAGCTATAATATGCAGCAAGATTTAATAGGTCATTTGGGTAACAGGAATTGAGGAAGCAGTATGAATTCCAGATAGAATAGTCTAGGGGACACCATGATTAAAGTAGATTTCTTTCTTCTTTTAAAAAAAGTATGAAATAGGGGTGCCTGGGTGGCTCAGTCATTTGAGCGTCTGCCTTTGGCTCAGGTCACGATCCCAGGGTCCTGGGATCAAGCCCCACGTCGGGCTCCCTGCTCAGCAGGGGAGTCTGTTTCTCCCTCTTCCTCTCCCTCTGACCCGGCTTGTGTACTCCATCACTCACTCTATCAAATAAATAAAATCTTTAAAAAAATAAAGAAAGAAGTATGAAATAATTGAATCACATGAAAGAATGCAAGTAACACATATCATTTACTCAACAGATATTTATGGCTATGTTACTATGTGCCAGGCACTGTTCTAGGTGCCTGAAACACAGACATGGACAAAACAAGGCAAAAATCCTTGCTTTCCATGAGATGCCTGGCTGTCTCAATTGGTAGAGCATGTGACTCTTGATCTTGGGATTGTGAGTTTGAGCCCCATATTGGGAATAGTTTACTTAAAAAAAAAGAACAAAAGAAAAATATTACCAATGCCACTGAGGGGCCCCACATGCTTCTCTCTTATAGTAGTCCCTGAATTTTATGTTTATCTTTTCAAGGTTTTTCTTCTTATTTTTGCCATTATATTGTTTATTTTGACTCCCCCCTTTTTTTTTACCAAGCTAAAAAAGATGTAATATTGTTTGTAGACTCCCTTTGCTTCCTCTTTTCATTTAACATTATCTTCCTAAGATTCGTCCGTGTTGATGTAAGATAGCTGTAGTTTATTCATTTTCATCGTATAATAATCACCAATTTGTTGATTAATTCCCCTGTTGATGAATATTTAGGTTTATTTTCAGCTTTTTGCCACTACAAACAATACTGCCTAGCACATTTCTGTACCTGTCTCCTGGTATATATGGGCAAGAGTTTCTACATACAGGGAATTGTTAGGTTGTAGAATATGAACTTTTCTAGATAATGTCACTTTGTTTTCCAATATTTATGCCCACCAGAGTGTATAAGAGTTTTGGTTGTTCACCGACTTTGGTATATAGCTAATCTGTTGGGTATTAAATGGTATTTCATGGTGGTTTAAATTTATACTTGCCTGATTATTAATGAGGTTGAGCACCTTTTCATCTATTTGTTGGCCACTCATGTTTCTTCTTTTGTGAAATGCCTATTCATGTATGTCCTTGGCCCATTTTCCTATTGGGTTATTTGTCATTTCCCTATTGATTTTTAGGAATTAACAAATATATATGGCCTAGTTCTGATCCTTTGTTAGTCCCAGCGATCTACTTCCAGTTCGTAGAGGGGTTGGCATTTTAGTAAAGGCTTGAAGGATGGATGATTTCAGTTCCAGCTCAGAGTCCTCATTTAGTTGGATTAATTAATTCTTAATTCATTCATCAAATATTTATTGAATGTCTAGCCAGACATCGTGCTAGACCCTGAGAATACAAATACATCCCACATTTACTCACCCCTTACCACTTCCAAAATCTAGTTGGGTCCAAGCCCCTGACATCTCTTGCTGGATCACTACAATAGCTTCTTAGCTGGTCTCCCTGATTCCAATCTGTTTTTGCCACAGTCTACCTACCACACAGTAAGTAGCTAAAGGGATCTTTTAAAAAGTAGATTAGACAATGCAACTTAAAATCTCCCAATAGTTTTCCAGTGCTCATAGAAAAAATTCCAGGGTTCAGCTTGTTCCTGCTGATTCTCAGACACACCATTGTTTCCCACTCAGGCCCTTGGCTATTTCCTATGCCCAGAACATTCTTCTCCCAGATCATACTCGCTTTCATTTCATTTAGGTCTCATTTCAAATAGCATCTCCTTAGAGAGGCCTTTCCTGACCACCCCATCCAAATAGTCACTACCTTCCCTTCTTTGACTCCTCTCTTCCTTTTTCTTTTTAGCACTTATCATTATTTTATTTTTATTTTTTATTTATTTATTTTTAAAGATTTTATTTATTTATTTGACACACAGAGAGAGAGAGCATGAGTCAGGGGGAGAGAGAGAAGCCGACTCCCTGCTGAGCAGGGAGCCTGATGTGACACGGGGCTCAATCCAGGCTCTATCCAGGAGCCCTGTGATCATGACCTGAGCTGAAGGCAGATGCTTCACGGGCTGAGCCACCCAAGCGCCCCTTATTTTTATTTGTATTGCTTTTTTTCCCCCACTAGAAGATAAACCCTAGTGGCTCAGGGACCTTCTTCACCAGTGTAATCTCAGCATTTGGAGCAGTGTCTGGCACTTAGTAGGCTCTCAGCAGAAATTTCATGAGTGGTTGAATAGTGAATAATACAGAGTCCTTGCCCTTAAAAAGTTTATAGTCTAGCAGGGAATACAGAGAATTAAAAGGCAAATAATTTCAACACAGTGTGATAGTATTCTAAGAGGGGTAAACACTGGATTCTATAAAAACGCATAGGGAGGACAAGCATCCCAGTCCTGAGAACTGGTAGTCAAGGAAGGCTTCCAGGAGGTGGTAACATTTAAGACTCACATGGAGGAGCTGCATTGGGAGGGAACAGAAGGATGTTCCATAGAGAAGAAGCAGTAAATACAATGGCTTTGAAGTGAGGGATTACATGGTCTCTTCCACAGAAGGGCAAGTAATTCAGTGTGGCCAGAATGAACAGTTGCAAGGGTGCCGTGAGGTGAGACTCGTTGTCAGCGGCTAGGTCCTGAAGGCTCTAGAGCGTCAAGCTAAGGCATTTGGATTTTATCCAGATTTCATTATTTTATTATTATATTTCTGGCATTTCATTATTTTATTTTTATTCTTATTTTAAAAGATTTTATTTATTTGAGAAAGAGAGAGTGCATGTGAGCTGGAGGGAGAGGGAGCGAGAATCTGAAGCCAGCTCTGTGCTGATTGCAAAGTCCAATGCGGGGTTCCACCCCCGCCCGCAAGATCACCACCTGAGCCGAAACCAAGAGTTGGCTGCTTAACCGACTGAGCCACCCCGATGCCCCATTTCATTTTTATTTTTTAGTAATCTCTATACCCAATGTGAGGCTCAAACTCATGACCCCAAGCTCAAAAGTTGAACGCTCCACTGGCTGAGCCAGCCGGGCACCCAGAAGCTCTTGCATGTTAGATATGCCCGTTAGAAAGATCATTCTAGCTCTAGTGTGGAGAATGGATGAGAAGGGGAGCCCTGGGGACATGGCATGCAATAGGAGGCTGTTGTGAAAATCCAGATGGGAGCTCAGCAGATAGAGCATGCGACTTTTGATCTCGGGGTTGTGAGTTCAAGCCCCACATTGGGTGTAGAGATTACTTAAAAATGAAATCTTAAAAAAAAAAAAAGTCCAGGTGAAAGAGGGTTGTTGCCCGAGCCCTGAGGTGATAGTGGGAATGGAGAGCAGTGGGCAGAGCTCAAGAGGTTTAGAAGGAAGAACTGATAGGCCTGAGGGATCATTGTGGGGGATGAAGGAGAAGGGAAGATGAAGACAGCGCTCGGTTTTCTGGCCTAGGTCCCTGAATGGTGCCATTCTCTGGCTCTTTCTCAAGCCTAGTCCTCTTCCCTCTCCACGTTGCAGGAACCACCCTGATAGGCTCTCCAAGCTAGGAGCCCTGCCCTCGAGGCTGACATTCCTCTAAACTTGGTCCTGCACCCAATGACCCTGCATGAATCTAACCTCTCTGGGCTCTATTCCCTTCATTTTCAACACAGTAAGTGAAACCAAAGGGGCATCCGGCTGACTCAGTGGGTAGGGCATGCAGCTCTTGAGCTCTGGTCATGAGTTCAAGCCCTGCACTGGGGGTAGAGCTTACTTAAAAAAATAAAAATGAAACTGAAACCACCGTCTAGATAACCCTGGTTCTGTCTCACTTCTCCAGCCCTGCCTGAGTCACTAGGCCCGTCTTGTGTCCTAGATTGGGAGCTCCTCTAAGAACAAGGATCTTCCCCAATATTTTGCTATAGAGGGTAAGATAGGCCGGTGGGAGCTACTGATGAGTGCTATAGACCACTGGAAGACGCCCAGAAATAAAGGACAAAAGAATGGTGGGACAGACAGTAAAGTGACTTACAGACATG
Organism: Ailuropoda melanoleuca; assembly: GCF_002007445.2. Taxonomy (NCBI): domain Eukaryota; kingdom Metazoa; phylum Chordata; class Mammalia; order Carnivora; family Ursidae; genus Ailuropoda; species Ailuropoda melanoleuca. Next base: position 43,167,042 of record NC_048233.1, read on the forward strand.
CACTGTAAGTTCTTTACATTGTCTTCAGGCTGGGAATAGCAGAAGTCTTGGCAGCTGTGAAAGGACAGGGAAGAGGAAAATCAGCACTTCCTTTTGTAGCCAGCTGAAAAAGTTTCAGGTGAAAAGTGAATTTGGGGGGGCGCCTGGGTGGCTCAGTCATTAAGCGTCTGCCTTCAGCTCAGGGCGTGATCCCGGCATTCTGGGATCGAGCCCCACATCGGGCTCCTCCGCTAGGAGCCTGCTTCTTCCTCTCCCTCTCCCCTGCTGTGTTCCCTCTCTCGCTGCCTGTCTCTATCTCTGTCGAATAAATAAATAAAATCTTAAAAAAAAAAAAGAAAGAAAGAAAAAAGAAAAGCAGATTTGGGAAGCTGTGAGAATGAAGAGGGGCAATTGCTTGGTGGGCAAGTTTAGGGGCTTTCTAGGCATAAAGGACAGAAGGAAAGGAAAGGAGGAAAAGAGACCACGTCATAATGAGAGGAACAGGCTTACCCCTAATATTTGTGGGGCCCAGGGCAAGATAAAAAGAAAATATAGGTCTACATACGAAATGTCTAAGTACGTAAAGGTTGGAAAGCAAAGGGAACTATTCTACCCTTTTGACAACTACGTCAATACCAATGGGCAGGTGTATATTTGGAATTCTGGGACACTTCTAGCCCCTAGTCTGACATTTGGGGTTCTGTTTCCATGCTGGGCCCTGTCCTGCTACCTGAGGGGCCTCACACAAAAGTGAGTGCCCAGTGCAGTGACACATCTAAACTCCATCCACACTCCAGGCCAACAGGGTCAGTGGTGTTCCCCCAGCAGCTCCTCTGTGCTTTTAGATTGGACTCAGGATGAGGCCCTGGAAGGAGGCTCAGGGCCGCTTGGCAAGGGGTTCTGGCAACTGGAGGGTGGATTAGAATGGGGGAGGCATGAGCTCTGGTTAGGCATATCCCCTTGGCCTTAAGTTATCCTCACTCTGGAGTGACGCATCTCATGGAAAGCATCCAGGGTAGGGTCCATTATGCCAGGTCCAAGGGCACAGACTCTGAAATCATACAGACTGGGCTCAAATCCCTACTCTGATATTAATTCTTCTTTGAATCTGGGCAAACTCCCTGAGCCTCAGTTTTCTTACTTATAAAATGGGGATAATATCATCTCCCTCATGGGGTTATTGTAAGAACAAATAAGCTATAAATAAGCTAATATGTACAAAGCATCTGGTATTTAATAACAACCACTCATTTACGTTGTTTTCCTTCCACACACAACCATGTTTTCCTCAAAGCAACCATGGTGGTTGGGGAATAAATATGAAGTTTTTTTCAGGCAAGTCTGTATGGGAGAAGTCAGTCTGGGAAAAAGGAGTTTATGAAAGAGAGAGTCATAATCTAGGCAGTAACAAACCCATCTCAGGCTGGGACCATGTGGGAGAAGGAGGAAGAGTAAGTTGTCTTGTATGCAAATAAATGAGAAATAGTAATGGGATAATTGCTTTTACAATCTGTTTGTTTTGCTGACAGGAGCAGCTGTTTACTTGGTTTTCAGGTTAAGAGAGGGGAGGGAGGTGTGAATAATCTAAAATAATGGAAAACACAAACATCATTTTTTTGGTGACCAGGAACACAATCAGAGAACACACGGTTGTAAATACACAGAGTCTGTCTTTCAAACGCAGTGATTGACCTCCTTATTAGCTGCTCTTATATTGTCCCTGAACATGTGTACACTCTTACCGCATGCCGTCACTCTTACCGTTCTTGCAGCTGGAATGCCCTTTTCCTCCAAAGTCATTCCAAATTCTATTCTTTATTTCAGATCCGCTTCTTCCATTTTTTTTTTTTTTAAGTAGGCTCCACACCCAGCATGGAGCCCAATGAGGGGCTTGAACTCATGGCCCTGAGATCAAGACCTGAGCTGAGACCAAGTCAAGAGCTTAACCGACTGAGCCACCCGGGCACCCCTCCACTCCTTTCACACTGAGCATCCCTCCCCAGCACCCTCCCCACCTTCCCTTGAGCTCTTCCTAATCCGTATCACCTAGAACTCATTCACAGTCTTACTGTGCTTACCGTCTTGTATTGTTCTCTTACCCTTTCCTGTGTGCAAGTCTTGTCTCCCCATTTAGAGTTTAAGCTTATTAAGGGAAGGAACTGTTTCTATTTCTCTAACATTTCCCATTTGTCTGTATCTAGGTATTCGTTCAGTATCATTTATTGTGTTCCCATGTACCTGAACTGTGTTAGGTGCTGGGGATATAAAAAGTTTTCTTTATATATATGTATATGTCATACATATATATACATATATACACTATACATATGTGTGTGTGTGTGTGTGTGTATCCTTCACTAGAGGAGCTAATAATGTAATGATTCATGGTTTGATAACTGCTTATAAATGTGTTGTACACATAATGGGCCCTCAATATAGGTTCGCTGGATCGAGAGACCATGCTTCTTTCCAACTAGGCATTCAATAGGGAACAAATGACTGAAATAACCGAATAATGATCCCCAATACAGCCGTTCCAGGGGTACCCTCCTATATGGACCCGGTTCTGGCAGACTCAAAGGTGTAAGACTAGTTTGAGGGGAGAAGTGGTCTTTGGAGTCGTCAAAACACACAGTGTTTTCAAGGTAGTGTTCACTGCTTCCCTTAAGGCCTAGTGATTAAATTACAAAGCATTTTACAGGCACCGGTGAATACTTTTTGCCAGTTTGCCTCATTCAGGTTGGTGAGTTATGAGAACTGTTCCCTCATCACAATGAAAACAGCTATAATTGAATACTTATCACGTGCTAGATGTAGTGCTGGTTTCTTTACACGAATTATCTGAATCCTAACAACAACTCTAGGAAGTAGGTACGATTATTATCTCTACTTTACACAAGAGGAAATTGAGGCACAAGTGCTGAGCAGACAGCACTTGAATCCAGGAAGTCTGACTTCACACCGTGCTGTCTACATAGTGAATTGGGAGAGTGGAGCCACCCAGGGGCCCCAAGAACTGAGCCCTTGAGCTGGCCCTACCACCTGCTTGCTGTGTGGCCTGCAGAAGTCATCTCAGCTCTCCGAGATCCTTGGCACCTTCTGATTACACGGCTCAGCAGCAACCACACCGGTCTTAAAGCCTATTCTTTTGAATTCAAGTCCTCTGCTCTTTCTACCAAGCCTCAACTGCCTAAATCTTGTGGTGATCCATTAAATCTCCTCTTTCACCTCCTTGTGTATCTGGGGCAGCTTCTGGTAGTGTCATTCATGACACGGCTGTCCTTTTTTGATAAGTTACATGTCGACCTTGACGCTTCATGAAAGGCTTGGCTGATGGGGAGTATAGAGAGAGCTGAACCCAAATTCTTTCTGCGACTCCGTCCCCCAACTGCTAGGTTTAAATGAAAACGTTTTCCAGCGTACAGGATGCTTGCTGTCAAGGAGACGTTCAGAGAGCACATAGCTACAACTAAGCTGTGATGGGAGGGCAGGTGGTCGGTCCAGTTCACTTCTGAGCTTGGAGCCTAATCTACACGGGCAATAGATCGAGGCCAGGTAACATGAAAGGGCAGGCAAGAGTCAAATTCTCTCTTTTTTTTTTTTTTTTAAAGATTTTATTTATTTATTTGACAGAGATAGAGACAGCCAGCGAAAGAGGGAACACAAACAGGGGGAGTGGGAGAGGAAGAAGCAGGCTCATAGCGGAGGAGCCTGATGTGGGGCTCGATCCCAGAACTCCAGGATCAGGCCCTGAGCCGAAGGCAGACACTTAAAGACTGCGCCACCCAGGCGCCCCTGGGGAAAAACCTTAAAAACATTACTCCGCTTCTAAGAGATGAGGCTACCCTTCGGGGGGTCGCCCGAAGTTGCTAAAGGACGGAATGTTTGAAGCAGCTACTTCTATGGCAGGCTGCAGCTGAGGGCCTGGTGACCTGTGGGTTGGGGTCCTACCTCCTGTGTCTGTTATTTGTTTGTAAAGGTGTTTTCCTTAAGCAGAGAGTAGCTTTGATTATAGGTTAGAATTCTAAGTGTGTGTGGGGGGGTGGGGAGGCACTTGGGGCGATGAGGAAAAAAGTTCTGTTCTGACCACTAGGGGAAGGGATTCAGAAAGAACTTTGGTCTCTGCCTTTCTGGGAACCCCAGTCTTTGGGGGCAGACTCTGGGTCGAATGGGGTGAATCAGAGGAAGAAGGGACCCGGGAACAGTTAAACTCCGTTTACAAACATACAAACAATCGCAGATGAATTCACGCCGGGACACCCATCAGCTTCAAAAGGAGAACGGAACTGAGACAAGGAGTGAGGACACAAGGGCAGAATTTAGAAAAAAATCTGGGGGAAGCTTGGAGGAAGCGGGTGCGGAGAGGTTGCCTGGGAACCGTACCCGTAGGCAAGGGGCAGCCCAGCCGCCTTCCCCGCGCCTCTTCCTCGCGCCGCGCTCACCCAGGCAGCCGGCGAGGGGCCGTCTCGGCGGGACCGGCTTCTGGGTCCTTCCACCACCTGACCCCGCCGCCTCTCGCCTCCTTCCTCGCCGTCCCCGGGCCCCTTCCTCCACACCCACTCCTCCTGGCTCCCCCTCGATAATCTTCTGACATCTCTTCAAATCCAATTATCGAATTAATTGACGTGCTAACCGAGAGGCAAACAGAAAGGGGCGGCAAACACCGGGCGCTTCAGATTTATCCTCCGGCCTGCACAGGCCCCGGCCGGGCGAGATTTACTGGGCCTCGAGCACGGCGACAGTTCAAACCTTTGATTAATCATGTTTTTCTCCCGGCCCCATAATTTAGTTGCTCTTTTTCCCTCCCTGCCTTTTTTTATCAGTGGAAACAGAGACGGAGTCCTCATCAGCTTCAATTACAAATATTAACCCCCCGGACAGCACTTTGACAGAGAGGCGGCCAGCCCCCCCTCCGTCCCGCCCCCCTAAATCATCCCCGAATTAACATCACAATCGGCGGCTGGCGCGCGTTCAGATTTAAATGGTGGCATATTGTTCGCGGACGGTCTAGTTCAGACCAGCGGGTTCGCAGCTCCCCGCCGCCAGCCCCCGCCTCTCCCCCCGC
>NC_048233.1:43173387-43224835 GCF_002007445.2 Ailuropoda melanoleuca
GTTGAGCCCAGCGTGTCCGAAGCCCCCCCCCGCTGCCCCCGCCTCTCCCCCCGCCGCCTCCCTCCGGCCTCCCCGGAGGCTGTGACTCAGGAGCCGCGGGAGGCTTCGGCGCCGGGTCTCCAGCAGGGGAGGTTGCAGGCGGGGGTGCGCGGGGGTGGGCGAACGGGCTGGCGAGAGGGGTGGGGTGTGGAGGGTGGGTCACACGGAGCGAGAGGAACTGCAGAAGCGGGGTGGCGGGGGAACGGGTTTATGCAAATAGATGCAAATGAAGGTGCAGAAACGGCGCGTTTGGGAATGCCGCTACACAGCCCTTTGGGGGTAGGTTGCGGCCGCCTTGACCCCTCGCAGGGTCTGCAGGTCTCTCCTTGGGTCATGGTGGAGTGGCCAGGACGTAGGGCATTCTCTTGCTCTTTGAGTCTTGCAGTGTGAAGGAAAAACGTGTGGCAAGATTTCTCTGTTTCCCGAGCGTATTAGGGAAAATTTGCCCTAAACCACAGCCGGAAGTCTTGAAGATAGGTCTCAGAAAGGACTTACTTAGTGGGAAGACCAATCGTGAGGTTGAACTACGCTTTAGGGATTTTTCGGATTAGAAGACCCTGGAAATAGCCAGATTTCTCTGAAGGCTTTGGGGGGTAAGATATAACTATTTGGCTCTGTCCCACTCAAGCGGAGGAGAAAAGGGAGAGTCATTCCTCTGACCCCATTAATCCTTTAGGAATAAAGGAGATCAGGAAGAAAAATGTCAATCCAGGAGTCTAGGTTTCCAGATATTTTCATATCCACCTGCCTCCTCAGTCTCGCCCGCATCAATCTCCAGGACTCCATTTCTGCCTAGCAACATCACAACCAATCAAGATGCAATTAAGCCTGGCGGCTGGACTCATCCTTAACTGGGATTGGCTGCTCACAGTGTGCGCATCCCAAGTTTTCATTGGCTGACGGCCACCTGTATGGAAATGAGAATTATCCGGGACTTTCAGCCCCTCTCTGCAGGGTGGGCCTGTGGCTGACTGCGCTGAAACCCGCAAGCTCAGAGCAGGAACTCCTGGGCTCGTTTCTTACCCGCTCTGCCGTCTCTTACCCCAAAGAGATCTCCCGAACTTTTCCCTTTTCCCTCGGCACCTCTGCCTGAGGCCTAGTCTGAAGGAAATCCGACCAAATAACGCAGAAATAATGCGGATGTGTATGCTGTTAGTATCGTCTTTGCATTCTCTCGGTTCAGTGTCATGATTTTGCCACTTGCGTCCAAAGCCTCCACAGTTTCTGCCCCTTTCTCTCTTCCTCGTCCAAATCGGGGGCAGCTTTTCATGGAATCCCTCAGTCCCTGACCACTCTTGCCCCAAACCCTCCCTCAGGGCTCAGCTCCACCAATTCCCGATTGCCCTCTCCTCCCACTCAGGTTGCAGGCATCTCTCACAACAGTCTAGAGAACGGTTTAGGAGGGAGTTAGGAAAAGGACCCCCCCAACACACACACACACACACACACACACACACACACACACACACACCTCCATCCTCGCTCCCCATCCATTTTCTCCGAGGGAGCCGAGTTTGACAGCGAATTCATTCCGAGCGGGGAGGGTGATTTATTCTTCAAATATACCGACAAGTGCGGGCATGATGGAGCCCATTAAAATGTTGGGAGATTGTTTTTATGATTGAAGTCTGTATTACTCCAACCATAAAGAAAGAGAGCAAGGAGTCATTAGCATTTTCATGATGGTGTATTTCTGCTTGTCTCCGCGCCATCACTCATCTTTACTGCCCGTCCCTTTGCTCTCGCTCTGCTACAACGAGGAGAGACTGCAGCCTGAGTTGGGGTTGGGGGTGGGGGAGGCGGGGGCTAGAGATGCCCCAGCCGCTCTGCCCTTCACGCCAAATCCTCACCCTCCTTGGGACGCAGATCAGGGGGTGAGAGGCTAGACTCAGAAGATGCGCCTCACTTTCTCCTGTGGTCTCCTCACGCGCAGGAACGGTGGGAGCAGGGGGTCCTGCCAAAGGGTGCTTGGAGAACTAGGCAGACCGGTTGGGGAAGAGGGTGCACCCCTTCCTTTCTTTGACTCTTCCCTTCCTTTCTTTGACTCTTCCCTTCCTGGCCTACACACCACTTAGAGCTCTCCAGGGTTATCCGCATAGGGGTAAAATCAAGAATTCCTGGCTGAGTGCCCTGGACTGGAGATACCAGAATAGAAGAGGACAAGAGGGAGGAGACCCCAAGTCCCTGGGTTTGGAGACTGTGTTGGTAAGAAGATGGGAACCTGCACATTTGGCTTCTGTCTCTGCTACTCCCTAAAGAGCCCTTTGACCTTGCTCTGGGATGGGTTTAAGCCTCCTGTCTCCACCCTAGTTCCCCAGCTCCTCCTCCTTCCTAATTCCCTCAGTCTTTGGTTCTTTTTACCGAGTCATTTACAGCAAGACTCCCCAGTACCCCAAGGGTCAAGTTCATGCCCTCCATGAAAATAAGGGCGACAAAAAAGGTAGGAGCCTGGAGAAAGTTGCCTACGAGGAAAATGGTGTCTCTAGGTGCACGATTGTTGGAGTCACCTGTCTTCCGATGAGATTCTTAACATAAAGAAACATTCCTTCGAGTTGGGAGCAACCTGCCTGTAAATCCTACTGCCCCAAATTGTATGGTGGCTTTTGAGGGAGTTGGCTGGGACAAAGGCTAGTTAAGATGTGATGGGGAAATGGGAGTGTTAGCTAGCAAGACATTAACAGTGATAACAATGATTAGTGGACCACTTTCCTCTTGATCCGGTGCTGTCTTCCTGAGGTCTCACAACGACGTGAGAGGTAGGTTTCACAACCACCATTTCACAAATGAGGAAGCCAAAGGTCAGGTGAGAGGGTGTAGGGTACCCAAGGTCACTCAGCCAGTAAACAGAAAAATCAAGATCTGAACTCTGTCTTCATTAACTGATGCTGCCTGAGAAGGAGTTTAGGGTCTCAAAAGTGGGAGCCAGGATAACAGAACACCCCATTTATTTCACCTGGGCTCCTAAGGAAGCAGAGACTACCCAGTAAGTGCTTACTAGGAATACTTATCCCTTGGCCACTGGTCTGGGTAGTTGGGTATTGTTAGCAATGCTGGGATTCACCCCTCTCTCATGGTTCAGGGAACATTAATTGAACACCTATTATGTGTCAATTTTGATTGGCCACACCCCCGACCCCCTCTCCCTGTCCCAGACCTCCCCCTACCCCATTGAGATAGGTACCAAATAGAGCTCTGGTTTTCTGGGTAGGGGTAGAGGCCCAGGCAGCTGGACAGAGATGGAACAAAGTGGGGTGTGGAGGTGAGAGCCCCCCTACAGCCTGCACAGTGCCCAGAGGCGGCTCTAGCAGCCACCCCAGATTTACAGCTGCCCTGGTGCCGGGGCCATAAAAGCAAACGATCCTTCTCTGTACTAATTTCTGTGTAATTAGATCTCTCCTGGCATGGAAAGTGGGGAGTGGGGGTAGCCAGGAGGGGAGGGTGCCAAGGACTCTCCACAGAGGTGGGAGGAGGGGCTGCTGGACACACATGGCTTCACGTGGGTCAGGCTGGGCACTTGGGTCTGTGTGCATTGTCATAGAGATGGGACATGCAATGACACACACATGGTAGGTAAAGAGGCAGATGGGTCCTGATGTGACAACACCTTCGTGTCCAGAATGGGGAAAGAGAAGCCTGGGATCATGTACAAAGATTCTGAAGCTAGGAGAATAACTCTGGCTAGTCTACGTGCACATGGAAGGTATTGAAATCCTCGGAGGAGCTGCACGCCGCTTTCCCCACAGGCAGCAAGATACCAAAAAAAATTCCACAGAGAGGCCTGAACAGCAAGGAATTCTTGCAGATGCATCGTATTTACACCCACACTTTTCAAAGCAATCTATACATTATATCTACACATTAACCTGCATGACAGCAGATACACCTCTCAATCAAATGCAGAAATTACAGTCCCTGTATAAATAGGAGCTCAACAAATGTTTGTTCCCTTCTCTGCCCCCACCCATTGCCTGCCCACCTATTGCAGACAGAAAACTAAAGGATGAAAAAAGCCCTTTCTTTAAGATACTTGAAGGTGATCTTATTAAGCCAGGGGGGAAAAAAAAGGAATTACAGAAGAAATCGAGAGGAATGTGGGGATGGTTAGACAGGGAAAGATCCTGGAGTTCTGCCTTTCCTTAGGAAGAGCAAAGTCTCAGAGAGGAAAAGAATACAGCTGTTATTGCTACCTCCCCTCCCCCTACTTACCGCCTCCACCCCATGGTGACAAACAATGGCCATGGGTATGGCAGTAACGCCAGAACAACACTTCCAGCAGCCCAGTATGACTTCTGCGTCGGAGTGTGTTTCTGATGGGACCTGGGAGGGCCTCTTACGAATCTCCCACTGCAGCCTAAGTTTCTGTCACAGTAAGCCTGCCCGGGGGTCAGCGGCTTCTGCGTCAGCCCTTCTGTGGAAATGGAGCTCCCTACTTCATAAACAGTTTGCCCCATGGCTGGACTGCGGGGGGGATTAGAAGATCCTTTCGTGGAATCGAAATCCGGCTTCTTTTTAGATTTCAGAATATACCATTTCTAACTACCTGTCATATCTCCTTGAGTTATTCTCATGTTTTAAGACCAGTTCAATCAAAGCATTAATCGGCCCCCACAACAGCAATAACAATTAGATACCCATTGGAAAATCAGGAGATTTTGATCTCCACAGATGACTGTCATGTACTGATCTTAAGCCCTTGTTCTAATGGGTAATTCCTGATTAACCTGAGTAATGAAAATGTATCACAATAAAGAAAGATTTGTCATGCCTTGTTATCACTTCATAAGGCCATCCTTCTAGATACCTGCCATAACACCAGGATATTTCTGTCCCAATAAAACATAATCATGATGTGCTTGGCTAATAAAAAGGAAAAAAGCCGTGTATTAAAAATATGTTTAAAATGATTTGCATGAGTGATGTAAATATAAACCACCACCATCATCATTGTCAATATCATCCTCAGTTTATTTGCCTTTTGAAAGCCCTGCTCGACCTTGGGGATGGGAGTAGATAAAGGAAGAGGGAGGCAGGAAATTAGCATCTATTAAATGCCAGGCACCGTGCTAAACGCTCTCACAGTAGCCCTGTGAGATGGGTGTTATTATGCCCTTATAGGTGAGAAAATTGGGCTCGCAGAAGTTAAGTCACTTACCTGAGGTCATGCAGGTAGTAACCAGGGCATCAGGATTTTTAACCCAGGGACGCCTGATTCCAAAGCCCCCACTTTTCCCCCGAACCCCGGACTGGTTAATTTTGCCTTGATGCCAGCAGTGCCTTGTGACACTGGTGAGGAGGTATGCTGGGCTCAAAGACCTCACCCTTCCTTCCCAGACACCCAGACTCTTCACAGGAGAGCCTGAACTTTGCGGCTTTTGTGCTGGTTGTTTTTCTGCCTTCACCCGGGGGTGCCCATACACAATCACGGGTGCCACTGACACGCACCGTCACTATTGTACAGTGAGACATTCATATACGCAGTGTCACACTCCACCCGCGCACAGGCTGGCTTTACCTTCTCTTCTCCCGGGTGGTGGTGTGCGTAGCCAGCAGGGGTCGCCGGCACACCAGGAATTACTGCTCGCCGGGCCTGTCTCCTTCCGCCCTACAGGATGGAAATGTTCCTCCTCCTTTGCGCTTCTCCTAAAATCTCTGGCTAATCCCTCCCCTTCCCTGCTTTCCCCTCTTAGGCAATCTCCTCGGCCCCCGCCCCTCACCCCGACCCTGTAGGTCTCTAATGATGAGCTAAGTACTGGCTCATTATGCAGCGCCCTAATCTGCCCAGTCCCGGTCTGGACCAGGGACCAGGGGTTCTGGCTGTCGATCCTGCTTTAGGAATGGCCAGGGAGTTGGTAAGAAGCCTGGAGTGCCCAACCTTCTGATTAGGACTCTCCCTCCTCTCGGGCCTCCCCAATACCCATTGCTTCTCAGCGTCTTTCACGCCACTCTGTCTGGACCACTCTTTTATTACCCCAGTGTTCGTGTAAGCATTTGTCCCAGGCATCCTCAGATCCCCAGGTCCTTTAGCTCTCTTATCTTGGGAGGACCTAAGAATGAAGGAGGAGGCAAATCTCTCATGGAGTGCTCTGTGGCCAGTGGTTTTGGAGGAGAAATCATGGTTTGGGGAGGATATGGGAGGGACCCAGGTACCTTGCCTTACAACAGAAAGAGGGCCAGGTGTCTGCTCCCTGCAGGAAAGGGGTCCAGACACAGGCTGTGGAGGCAGCTATGGCTGCCTTCTGGGAGTGGCATCTCTCTGCTCTTTTCTGCCTCTCCCCTCCCCTGCAGTAGCAACAGTGCCCCAGCTTTCCCAGGCCCCCACCTCCCAGTAGCCCCCTCCCCCAACTCCTGGAGCCTAGTGATTGGCGGCTGCCTGCTGCAGGGCCGGCTGGCTTTATAGCTTTGCGGCAGCTGGGGAGAAAGCAAGGCCAGAGACAGAAAAATGGAAACTGACCAAGAAATGGAGAACGATGAAAGAGTCAAGGAGAGGGAGATAGAAATAGAGGCAGAGAGACCTCAAGAATAACAGGCACCCCAAATCTAAATGATAAAAGGGACAGATTGAAGCAGAGATGGACACAAAATTATAGGGATGCTGATAAAAGATGAAGAAAATGTGATAAGGATGGGGAAAAAGGGAGAGAAAAAGCAGACAGAAAAACGTTTGGGTAAGTCCTGAGAGTAGGGATGTGCTGGGCTTTCCAGGTGGACAGGAATTTCTTGGTAGTATGTCGAGGGCAAGATGGGTATCTAGGAACTCCCAGAAATTCTATGATACCGAAGAGGCCCCCCAGCTTGCAGCTAGCCCAGTTCTCCCCACACCTGTGCTTCCATTCATCCATTCTAGCCTTTTCCATGGCCACAGCCTCCTGGAATTTTTTAAAAGATCTTATTTATTTATTTGAGAGAGAGAGAGAACAGAGGGAGAGTGAGAGTGAGAAGCAGACTCCTTGCTGAGCAGAGAGCTCCATCCCAGGACCCTGAGATCATGACGACCTGAGCCAAAGGCAGCCGCTTAACTGACAGAGCCCCCAGGTGTCCCTAGAATTTTAAGGTTATTACAGAAATGTCCTCCTTAAGAGTGACCCATGACCTAGTGTGGAAGAATCTTGTACCATTTTCCACATAATGAATGGGAAAACTGAGCTCTGGCACTTGGGAGGGAGGGATTTTAATATTAGAGCTATCCTTTGTTGTCCTTGTATTGACTTGCAAGTTTCTTGACTGTCTCATGGCACCTTAGTGGGCACATACCACACTGACCTTCATTACAGTTATTCCTCTATATATCCTTTTTTGCTAATATATAAGCTCCTTAGCAGCAAGATCTGTGTCTGCGCTCTGGCTCCCAGAGCGCCTTGTTCTTATTTATTGAGTGAACCAATGAACGGCCCCTGGAGATGTTTAAGCAGAGGTTGGATGACTACCAATGAGGGATGTAGTCCAGGGAATTTCTGTACTGAGCAAGAAGTTGGAAATATATCTCTAAGTGCCCTTTTGGTTTTGAGGTCCTATCAGTCCACATATATGAACCTGAGTTTGCTCTGTTTCTCCAAATATGCAGGGGTAAGACACAAAACAGAAACAGCTGAATTATAAAGTACCTACGGTGTGCCTGGCCCTGTACAAGACATTTTACACATTTGATCTCATATCATCATCACAATAAGCTTTCTGGAGAAAGTTATCCACATTTTGCAGATAAAGGCTCAGAGAGATGGAGTGTTTTGCTCCAGGTCCCATGGTTAGGAAGTATGACAAATTAAATCTGGGGACCTCTAACACCTATTTGATTGCCACAACACCGTGATTCCACCGAGGTGGGTGCGGCAGGGGCAGCAGAGAGGTCAAGGAAACAACCCTTGGAAAGCCCTGGGGTGGCAGCCTGGAGGTCACTGGTGGCTCCAGTGGAGCCTTCTGGGAGATTTCCAGTTTTAGAAAAGCATGGGAGTTGAGAAATAGGGGAGACAGAAGAGGGAAGATAGAGCTTCCAAATTTAGGGTTAGGAGAGAGATTCTGGATTCTAAGCCTGGAAAAAAGAAAAATCCTTTTTCGTGAGTTAGAATAGGACATTTCCACTTTCACTTTATTATCAATAGACCTAGAGAAAGAAAAAAATATGAGGGACTGGGACTGGCAACCTGAAGATGGGGTACTAAGCACTGGGATCTCTTGCCCTAGGTTATGGCCTTGGTAGCATGGGGCAGAGGGGCGTGTATAGGAAGCAGTCTAGGAAATTTCAGGTAGGTATCTTCTTGCTAGGAGGGATGCTGGGAGTCTAGGGGAGTCTAGGGATATCCAGGTTGTGGGGGTCTCATTCTGGGGCAGGGCTTCGGTGAGCACTGTGAAGTAGAAATTTAATACATAGTTTTAAATTTGTAATTTTTAGTTTTCTAGTAGATACATTTAAAAAAGTGAGAAGAACCAGTTGGGAGAGCATGCAGCTCTTCCTCTTGGGGCTGTAAGTTCGAGCCCTTTGTTGGGTGTAGAGATTACTTAAAAATAAAATCCGAGAAAAAAAAAGAACCAGGTAAAACTAATGTTAACACCATATTTTATTTAACTCAATATATGCAAATTATTATCATTTAAACAAGCCGTCAATATAAAATTATTTTAAAATCTTTTTTTTTTTTTTTTTGTACAAAGTCTTGAGATCTCTTATGCAATTTATACTCCCAACATTTCGGTTTGGATTACCCACAGTTCAAGTGTTCAGTAGTCACAGGGGCTGGAGGCTACCCTAGTGGACAGTGCAGGCTTAGAGCGGGCCTCGCGCCTGGCTAGTCAGAAGCCGTAGGAATTCTTTGATGTTGGAACCAGACATCTTGGTTCCTGCCCTTGATTTTTCTGACACCTTGACTCAGGTGTCCTTGTTTTTATGTGAGTCTGGAGACATATTCCCAATTCCCGTGGGTCAGAATTGTGTTTCTGTTACGGGTTCTGTGAAGTCCAACAGCACAGTAAGCTCCAGAGGCAACACTTTCCTCAAGCTCCTCTTGCCAAGCCACCAGTGACCTCCAGGCTGCCACCCCAGGGCTTTCCAAGGGTTGTTTCCTTGACCTCTCTGCTGCCCCTGCCGCACCCACCTCGGACTGATCCTTCCCAGTCTTCTCCGTGACCTTGAGTTCTCTGAACTTCCCTTTCGTGCGGATGGTCACGTGCGTTCTGCCCTTGGCCCTCTTACCCTCTCACTCTACACCTGGGTGATCTTTCTTCCCTCTCATCACCTTTACTTTCAAGGATCTTAAGTCTCTGTCTTCAATGCCAAACTCTCTTGAGCACCAGACTTAACATTTTTCTATCCAACTGCCTACTGGATCTCTCTCTCCTTTGGAAGGTTCCAAACACATTGGAAATTTAACAAGTCAAAATTGCACCAGTCACATTTTCCCTCCACGTATTCTTCCATTTATACAATTTACTTGGTGAATGGCATTGCTGGTTATCTGGTCATTGAAATGAGAAACCGGGGATCAACTTGACTCCTTCTGTTCACTTCCCATATCTATTTTTTTTTAAAGATTTTATTTATTTATTCGACAGAGATAGAGACAGCCAGCGAGAGAGGGAACACAAGCAGGTGGAGTGGGAGAGGAAGAAGCAGGCTCATAGCAGAGGAGCCTGATGTGGGGCTCGATCCCACAACGCCGGGATCACGCCCTGAGCCGAAGGCAGACGCTTAACCGCTGTGCCACCCAGGCGCCCCTCACTTCCCAAATCTAATTATCACCAAGTCCCATTAATTCTGCATCTTCAAGAATGCTGCCCCGTTTCCTCTTGACACTGTTTCAGTTCAGTGCTTACCATTTTTGCCTGGGTTATTACAACGGGTTCCTGACTGGTTACTCTGGACTTTCATGATCTGTCAAGAGAGTGTAAGCTTCCTAAGGGCAGGCATTCTTATGTTTTGTTCGTGTTCTTTCCCAGCGCCTAGAACAACACCCGCCACGTAGTACGCACTCAGTGAATACTTGTTGAGTGAATGTATGAGTATATGTCTCCCTGTCCGTCTTTCCAGCCTCATTTCGCAGTGTGCGACCTTCACTCAGCAGCCCTACCTGAGCGTGTAGGCTTCTGAGCCAGTTCTGTCTTTGCACATTCTGTTCCTTCTGTCTCTTTAAGATTGAGCTGCTACGTCGTCACCCATGGTAAGCTTTGTCTCCCCCAGTCTTGGCGAATTATCCTTCCTTCGTGGTTCCAGAGCCTGCCATGCGTATCTATAAAGTAGTGCTTACCTCGCTTTCCTGTTTCTGTTGCTTTCTGTTGACTAGAAGCTGTGCGAGGGCAGTTTTTGTCTGTTCCATCTCTATTCCCAGCACCTGACCCATAAAGAGAACTCCATAAAGTTCTCTGAATTAAAACATGACATGTCTCTGTCCCAAACGACATCACATTTTACTCTTTCAGGCCACGCAGGGCACTTCAACAGTGTTGGTGATGTTTCTCTGAAGCTGGTTAGTGAGTCCAATGGTACTCACTTTATGATTCTCCGTCCCTTATATATGGACATATATATCCTTTTGTGTGTATGAAATATTTGAGTAAAATGATTTTAAAAACTATTTTTGAAAGGACTGGCCCTATGTGCTGGTCTCTGTACCGGACTGCAGGAACCTGAGATGTACAAACACAGAACCTACCCTCAAGCTGCTTAGGGTCGAGGGAGAAGAAAGACTTGAAAGCGTGCTGCGGTGTGTTTTTACGGAGGGCTGTATGTGGCACCTCAGGGGGGAACTGAGAGAAGGAATTCATGGAGGACGCGTCCCGTGAGCTGTGGGGAAAGCATGTGCTCGGAGGCCTGCAAAAATGGTGGACTGGTTCTGTGACACTGGCGTCCAGGTTTCCTTAGGGTAGGATGGGAAATGGAAAGTTAGGTTGGAGTCGGGTGGTGGAGACCTGGACTGACTAAGTGATCTGACTGACTCAGTTCCTGTAGGCAGGAGCCAGAGTTCTGTAAGCAGGGAGTGACATTTGGGTGTTTGGATCCATTGTCTCCCACCAACGACTGACACCCTGGTTCCTATCCGCTGCTACCTGGTCTGACTTTTCCTTTCACACTAGGGCCTGGAGCTCATTCAGATCCAACAGTTTCTGCATGGACGCTGGGAGGCAGGGCTGAAGAGACAATCCATTCCAGAAGGGAAACAAGTAGAAAGGCCAAGTTGCCAAATACCACACAGTGAGTAGGAGAAAGAGCTGGGAATTGGAGCCCGGGTGTCTTACTAACCACGCCCCCCCCGTACCCCCTCCCCCCACCCCCGGCTCCCAGCCCAGGCAGTCAGTTATCCTCCCTGAGCTCCCTGTGTCTGTCAGGGGCCATGTGCTGGATCCTGGGGTCGGCAAATCATGAGTTAAGGATGAGAAATGGCTCTTACCTTCCCAGCCCGAAGGTGCGGAAAGCACACGAGAAGACACACGAAGGGCAGAGAAAGGGGCAGCTGGAGACTCTAGATACGGGTGGAGGGGTCTGATGAGGAACTGGGGGACTTCGCAAGAGCAGACTGTGCCGTGGGTTGGGGAAGGTGAGGCAGAACTGGGCTGGGGAGAATGGACGATGAGAATGACCCCTGTAACATGCTAGAGGTGGGAAAGAACACCTATGCTGCCTCCCTCCGAAGCGCTCTTAGCCCTGCAGCCTGTGTCGATGGCCTCGTGCAGCTACCCATGTGGCTCCAGGGGCAGTGTGCGGCATGGCACGGGTTGTGGGGTGGGAACAGGGGCTCTGGGTCCGTTTCTGTCTCCCTTCCTCCCCTTTTGCACTAGGCGGGGCACCTTTCTGGAAGCCAGGATGTCTGGGTTCCAGATTCTTCCCTCCCCAACCTCCTCCAGACATAAATCACAAGTGATTTCATTAAATGCACCTCTTGCTGGGGATGTTGGCTCATAATTCCTCTCTGATTAACCCCCACTACCCCGGCAAGTTTATAGGCCAAGCGAGGGAGGGGGGTAAGGGGGAGGGAAAAAGGAGGGATGGGGGGAATCCCAGGCGGGTGATGGATGCCTCTGTCAGCCCAGCTCGTATTTATTAATAGTCTTAATACGGGAAGCAATAAAGGAAGAGAGGGATTCTATTAATTAAATCATTGTTATAATTAACTTTCATTAAAGGAGGATCAATAAAGAGGAGTTGAGATGGAGAGAGGAGAGATCCATTATCTCTAATTTCCTTGGAAGGGATTCAGGGAATGAGATGGGGTTGCTAGGAGACAGCGATGGGAGGGAAGTAGGAAGGATGGAAGATGTCATCCAGGTGGGGCTGGAAGGGGGGTGGACTGGGGGGATTTCAGGTGGGTGGAGAGAGGGATTGGTGCAGGTTGCCCACCCAGAATCCCTGAAGGGAAAGGAGGGTAGCTGCTAAAGGGGCTGCCGGGATGGGGAACAGGGGGGCTGCAGGCATGGCTCGTGCTGGGCATTGCTGAGAGCCTCGCTGAGCACGCAGGTCCTTAATAAATGCTTCATGACGCTGTGTGTTTGTCTAGCCTGTGAAGCTGGTTAGAGTGGACGTATGTGTTTTTGTGACTGTGGAGTCAGTGTGCATACGTGCACGTGAGGATGGCAACAGAGGGAGAGACGGAGGCAGGGATGGAAGGAATATCAAATAGGCTTTAGATGTATGCGGTTTAGGGCATTTTTTACTAAGTGGCCCCTCAAGGGTGTAAATTCCTGACAGGAATAATGCCCATCTCTGGCCCACGGTACAGTGACGGCTGCTATGGAGGGTGAAGGTCTGAGCAGTGGAAAGTTTCCCTGCCTTCTGAGACATGCACCCAGGCCCAGAACTCTGGGTCCCATCCCACCCCACCCCAGGACTGAAATCCTGAGCAGGACCCATGTCAACCCATCAGTCTGCCCCCCCACCCAGTCTTCTCCAAGCCAGACCCCCATCCCCCAACCTGAGACAAAGATCCCTCCCTCTCCCTCTTCCCAGCAGGAGGCACAATGTGGAAATGCTGCCCAACAAGGGAGGGTGGGGGGGAGGGGGGGTGTGAGTCCTCTCCCTCCCTCTCCCCTTCACTATGATCTAGGAACCAGGTATCTGGACCTTCACTGCTCTAGTCACACCTCATGATAAGAACACATTTTATTAGAATCGTTATACATATCATATAAATATATTTGTCCAAACTACAGATTGAAGGAGGGATAATGAGGGAGAGCTCTTATTGCTGTGGGGAAACCTAGAGAGGGAGGAAGGGGTGAGAAATGGGGACACTTGGGACCATCTGTTCCCCCATCCCTCACAGAAGGCACAAATGCATTATTTCTTTCCATGTGAGGACACTGCGGGAGGGTTGGCAGGGAGGGGCAGGAGATCGAGTACAGAAAACCTCAAAAATACAAAAGAAACCTCCAAACTTGTTACCTAACGGTGTGGAAAAGGCTGGGGTGGGTGCAGAAGGCCGTGGGGCGGTGGGGGGGGGGCANATGGGGTTGCTAGGAGACAGCGATGGGAGGGAAGTAGGAAGGATGGAAGATGTCATCCAGGTGGGGCTGGAAGGGGGGTGGACTGGGGGGATTTCAGGTGGGTGGAGAGAGGGATTGGTGCAGGTTGCCCACCCAGAATCCCTGAAGGGAAAGGAGGGTAGCTGCTAAAGGGGCTGCCGGGATGGGGAACAGGGGGGCTGCAGGCATGGCTCGTGCTGGGCATTGCTGAGAGCCTCGCTGAGCACGCAGGTCCTTAATAAATGCTTCATGACGCTGTGTGTTTGTCTAGCCTGTGAAGCTGGTTAGAGTGGACGTATGTGTTTTTGTGACTGTGGAGTCAGTGTGCATACGTGCACGTGAGGATGGCAACAGAGGGAGAGACGGAGGCAGGGATGGAAGGAATATCAAATAGGCTTTAGATGTATGCGGTTTAGGGCATTTTTTACTAAGTGGCCCCTCAAGGGTGTAAATTCCTGACAGGAATAATGCCCATCTCTGGCCCACGGTACAGTGACGGCTGCTATGGAGGGTGAAGGTCTGAGCAGTGGAAAGTTTCCCTGCCTTCTGAGACATGCACCCAGGCCCAGAACTCTGGGTCCCATCCCACCCCACCCCAGGACTGAAATCCTGAGCAGGACCCATGTCAACCCATCAGTCTGCCCCCCCACCCAGTCTTCTCCAAGCCAGACCCCCATCCCCCAACCTGAGACAAAGATCCCTCCCTCTCCCTCTTCCCAGCAGGAGGCACAATGTGGAAATGCTGCCCAACAAGGGAGGGTGGGGGGGAGGGGGGGTGTGAGTCCTCTCCCTCCCTCTCCCCTTCACTATGATCTAGGAACCAGGTATCTGGACCTTCACTGCTCTAGTCACACCTCATGATAAGAACACATTTTATTAGAATCGTTATACATATCATATAAATATATTTGTCCAAACTACAGATTGAAGGAGGGATAATGAGGGAGAGCTCTTATTGCTGTGGGGAAACCTAGAGAGGGAGGAAGGGGTGAGAAATGGGGACACTTGGGACCATCTGTTCCCCCATCCCTCACAGAAGGCACAAATGCATTATTTCTTTCCATGTGAGGACACTGCGGGAGGGTTGGCAGGGAGGGGCAGGAGATCGAGTACAGAAAACCTCAAAAATACAAAAGAAACCTCCAAACTTGTTACCTAACGGTGTGGAAAAGGCTGGGGTGGGTGCAGAAGGCCGTGGGGGTGGGGGGGGGGCAGAAAGAACCACTGAAGCTCAGAGCTGAAAGAGCCGAAGAGGCCACGATGTTCATGCCGCCGCCTCGACACAGGCCCCAGAAAACTCAGGTAAACCGACACAGACCCCGAATGGGAGGGGGCGGGGCGCCCCAGGAACTGGCTTTGGGGCAGCAGAGAGTACATGTGAGTGTGTGTGTGTGTGTGTGTGTGTGTGAGTGCGTGTGTGCGTGGTGCTGGTGCGGTGGCCGGTGTCAGTGACAGGAGCAACCAGGCCAGGAGGGGGTGATCCTGTTCCCCTGGGGAAGGTCTCCTCCAGCCTGGTTCCTCCACAACCGCTTTCAGGAGGTAAAATCAGCCACCGCTTCCCAGAAGGGCCCTGCCTGGACAAAAGAGCCAGGCGGGAAGAGGACGAAGGCGAGAGCTGGGGATGAACATGGTTCAGGGAGTGGTTCTTAGGGAACCGAATATCACGGAACTCAGTGTGGCAGAAGAGGCATGAGCCGTAAGTGTATGTCTGTGCGTGTGTGCGTGTGTGCATGTACCTGGGCATGTCCTGGGGCGGGGGGGGTGACATCACTCAAAGGTAAAGGGGTCCTGGGTGCTGAGGAAGAAGTGTCCATCCATGTGGTCCTCCAGGGCATCCTTCTCACTCTCGGCTGGGAAGTGCTCCTTACAGATGGGGCACTCCTTCCACGGTGGGGTGGCAGGGCCCCCAGTGCTAGCCTCTGACAAGGGACCCACCGCAAAGCCACTGAAGGAGACAGAGGGAAAGGAGAGGGTCAGTGCACTCCAGTGCCCTCTTGCCTTGTGGACTTCAGGGAGAGGGACCCACGCAGCCGGGCTCCCAGGTCCCCCCGTTCCTCATGCAGCAGCTCCCTGGCGGTTCTCTCTCCTCGCCTCACCCACAGCCTCTTTCTCCCCACACTACTGGAGCTTGACTGCCCGGCTCTCCATATCCTCTCTTCTTTAGTCCCCGCAGTCGCAGTCGTGGTGGCTGTAGTGCACAGCCCATCCCCCAACCCCCTGCTCTCCTCCCTCCATCTCCGTCTGCTGCCTAATGAGGCTGAAAATGAGTCTGACATCGTCCTTCATCTTCCTGCTCCGGCTGAGAAGGATGACAGCATCGCCCCTGCCCTGCCCTGGGCCCATCTCACATCGAGGCAAAGCTGGGGGCTAGAGGATAAAAATCCCTCTTCCCCCTGCCTTCCCCTCTTGACCTGCAAAAGGAAAGGGAAGGCCGAGGAGCAATCTGATACCCTCACACGCCCCTGCAGCTGCATTGCCCAGAGGGTCTCCCGGGGGAGTCAGGGAAGAGGGTTACAGAAGAGGGTCATTTCAGAGCTGGCCAGATGGATGCTGGATCCCAGTCTTCTCTCTGATCCCATCCCTGGGGGCATCGGTCACCTCCCTTCCTCCCCAGATGGAGCCTAGATACCTACCTGGTGGTTGGGGAAGGGGAAGGGGCAGGAGAGAGGGGATGCAGGGCAATTTGGGCTCCACGGAAGATGGTGCTAGAACAACACAGAAGCCAGTTAAAGGCAGGGCCTCTGAGTGTCCATATGCATTGATAAGACGGGGGCAGGAATTACCTGAAGGCACCTGGGATTTGGAGTGGTAGGTGATTCTCTGTGTCAACCATGGCTAGGGCCAAGAAGAGGGAGCTTGGGGGAAGGGCATGGGGACCATTCACCTGGATGCCCTTTCCCCTGGCATCCTCCCACTTCCCTCCTGTTCTCCCCGCTTTTGTGCTCACCTGGCCATGTCATAGAAGGCACTGCCCAGCTCAGGAAGCAGCAAATTGGCCTCCTCACCCCCACTCTGAACAGCTGCCATGAGCACTGACTTCTCATCTTCGGCCTCCTGGGCACCAAAGAGATAGGGTTGGGTTTTGGGGTAGTGACTGTCCCAAGACAGGGGAGCAGTCCACTGGAGCAGGTAAGGAAAGAGCAGTCTAGGCCCAGACAGCAGACAGTGGGCTGCAATGGGAGCGATGCAGGACAGGAGTTCTGATGGGGGCTGGTGGGTAAGAAGCGAAGTGTGGGGAGCAGGGGCTGGCAGCAGTGAGGCTATTGGGTTGGACTGGATTTTGGGGTGTTGTCCACTGGATGGCCTTGAAGACAGGCTGGGCCTGCCTCCTCTCCCCCAAGGGAAAAAGAGAACCTGGAAGGCTAAGACCTCCTGCTCCAGAGGCCGGGCCACTTGGGTATGGCCGTACCTCCCCCCTTCTCCCCGCTCCGGCTCCATCTCCCCGCACTGCTCACCGAGTCAGAGCTACTGTCCTCAGCTGGCCCTGAGAGGTGGGGGGCAATGGGAGCCGGCTGGCTGATGACAACCAAGGGAGAAGCCTCTCGGGGCCCAGCAGGAGAGGAGCCTGCATCTCCACGCTCACACAGGCCATAGGGAGGGGGCCTCATGTCTTCTGGGGACTCATCCTCTGAGTCTGTCAGAGCCGCTGGGCAGCCTGTGGGGGAGGGGGAAGGCAGAGAAGGATGTGTTGTTAGAGGCCTGGCTGGGCTGTCTCCTTTGGATGAGGAATGTGATTAAACTAGACAGGGGCCACAGTCCGGAAAGGAAAAAGGCAAGACACAGAAGGCAGAGGCAGCCCCCGGAGGGGTCACATGCAGCTTTCCCCAATAGGGAAATGGGGGGCGGGGAAGTGGTGTCACAAGATTGGGGGTGTACAGACTCAGCCCCGCAGCCGCCTCCTCGTCCTCTGTGGCGGCGCCCTCACTCCACTTCTCGTCTGCCACCTTCTCCAGGCGGGCCTCCAGCTTTCTCATGTACTCCAGCAGCTCCTGGCGTTGGGAGCAGGGAGGTGGGAGAGGCTGAGAAGATGCCCAACCCCGATGCCCTGCGGAGCCCTCCCTTGCACCCAAGAGGAACTCTGAGCTCCTCAGGATCAGAAGCCTTCCCTAAAGGGGGGGGGCAATTCAAAGTAGAGTCTCACTGCTGCACCCCCCCCAGGAGTCCTCCTTCACCCCCTCATCCCCCCTCCGCACTCCCCCACCCCCAGCGGTCCTCTCCTGTTCTGCCAATGAGAGGGGCCATAGTCCCATTTGTAGCCTCTGGGCCCTCTTAGACATAACAGTTTCTAAGCCAAGAGATGGCAAGAAGATACTAAGTTTCCAGCCCTCAAGTCCTCAATTCTGGAATCCAGGGGGAATGAGTCATGGGTTCTCACCTGCTTCTCTTCCTGCAACTGTTCCTTTTCCTTCTGGAGCACACGCAGTGCTGACCGCAGCTCTGTCAGTTCCCGCTTGCTCTCTGACAGCTGCACCTGAGGGAATGTGGAGCCTAGAATGTACTTCCAAGAACCCAGGCTCTGTGACCTAGAGCCACGTCTCTCTGTGCCTTTGTCCCTCTCTTGCCCTGACACACACACAGGGGAAGCCCCAACACTCTTCTTCCATGAGTCCCTTGTCTTGATCACAGGAGACAGTCGCCTGAGTCCCAGGCTCTGCCTCTCAAGTGTGGGCCTGGATGACTGCCTCTGGGCTGGGGTGCAGAGCCCCTGGTCACAGCAGGTGCACTCTATAATTCTCCTAAGTCTCCCTGAGAGGCCCAGAATATGTGTCTTGAGAATAGAAGGGGACATTGTATGTTTCAAACCAACAAGCTGTGGGACAAGTGCAAGTAAGAAACCACTCAACATGGAAGTGAGCACCCAGCACTTCTAAGCCTACACCCAAGACAGCAAGAAGGGGCCCTGTGGCCTCAGGAGGCCACAGGACCGCACTCATGGGTGGCTGTGTGCCTCACCAGGCTAGAATCCTTTTCCCGGGCCAGTTCAGTCTTGAACACTTGGTTCTGGGTCTTCTCCTCCTGAACTGCCTTTTCCAGTCGAAGGATCTCTGCACTCAGCTTCAGGATCTTGTCTTTCTCTGCCTGCGATGTGGCCGAAAAGGAATATGGGAGCAGAAAGGTGAAGGAAAAGGGACGCTACCAGGAACAGCTTCATCCCTCAGTGTGTCCCTTCCTTTATTTAAATGAGTCTTTTGGGAGCAATTTCCCCTTCTTGGCTTCTTCATTCCCCAAACTTCTCGGTAAAGGAAGGAACATGCCAGCAAGGTGCCTTGCTCATCAGGAATGGGCACTGCTGACGGGGCCTGGTGCCTAGGGCAGTAAAGGTTTCTGAATCAAGATGGCAACCGAGGAAGATGCTACAAAGATCAGGACTGTGACACCCTGCTTAGGGACGGGTCGTCCCTGGACAGTGAACTGCCCGGCCCATCCCAGAGCCCCCTAAGGTCCTCATCCCTCTCTGTCCTCCGAGGGGATCTGGCCACACGGAGGTGGGGGCAGAGGCCGTGAGCTTGCCAGGTCCCCCCATCCCTCTACCTCCACGCTCTGCAGCAGCCCTGCCCGCTCCTTGCTCCACTGGCTTTTCTCCTCCTTCAGGTGCAGGCTGAGCTCAGCCAGCCTGCCATTGACTCCCGCCACTTCCAGGCGGCTGCGGTGGAGCTCGGCCATGGTGCGGTCCCTGGCTCCCGCTGCGCTGGCCAGCTCCTCCCCCAGAAGGGCGGCCTTCTGCTGGCTCGAGGCGGCAAGCTCCTGGGCTCCTCGAAGCTGCTCCCTCAGGGGCTCCAGCTCAGCCTCAGAAGACAGGAGATGGAGGTTAGGGCTCCCAGTGAGTCACTCGTGAACCAGGGGGGTAACCAGGCTCCTTGCTACCCACCGCCGCATCAGGGCTGAAGATTTGTACTGCCCGGTCTTTAGCCTCGTCTTCCCCCCCGACTTTTCTAGAGAGAGCCCTTGGAACTTCTATTTCCTGTTGCCTAGGGGCTTCACTCACCACACGCTGCTGGGCCTGGCCTAGGGTGTCCTTCATCTGAGCCACCTTGTCCTTCAGTCGCTGGGCCTGAGCACCCTGTTCCTCCTGCCGGCCCTTCGCTTCCTGCAGCTCCAAATTTAAGCGATGGTTTTCTTGTTGTGCCATTTGGAGCTCAGCCTGACGGAGATGGAGAAGAGGGAAGGAAAGGGGTATATGTATTTGGGGTGGCTGGGGGGACGGTGAACCACTGTGATGAGAGAGGTCAAGGTTCCACTTCCCAGATTCAACACAAACTCAAGCATTCAGCTCTTGTCAGCCCTTCTTGGGGTCTCAGCTCAAAGCCATTCAGTCCTGAACATCGGGTGTCTGGCTCCCCACGTGAGGTAAAAGCATCACAGCCTGGGCAGGGTCCTACATAAATCTAGGTATCCTGTGAACCATTTCTGCTTCTCTGCTCTTCCTTTCATTTATTTATTTTTGAAAGATTTTATTTATATATTTCAGAGAGAGAGAGAGAGAGAACGAGCGTGTGCACAAGCGTGAGCGGGGGGCAGGGGAGGGAGAGGCAGACTCTCTACTGAGCAGAGAGCCCAACGTGGGGCTCGATCCCAGCGCCCCGGGACCACAACCTGAGCCGAAGGCAGACGCTCAACTGACTGAGCCACCCAGGCGCCCATCTGCTCTTCCTTTTAGATCAAAACTCAGTCTGGATGTCCCATAGGCACCTCCAACTCAGCACAGTCTACCTCCCACTCCACTCCTTTCCACTCTTATTTCCACCCATGGTATTAATGACTTCCCAAGTCACTCAGGCTGGGTCCGTTGGTGCCATGCCTGCTCGGCTCTGTTCTTTCCTTAGCGACCCACAGAAAAGCCTTTGGCATCTCCGTCCTCCATCTTGTTCACAGCCATCTTCTCTTTTCCACTATCATTGCAACCATGTTACATCAGGCCCTGGTTATTTCTTACTTGGATTATTGAATAATCTCATAACTAGTTCATCTCCCACAAGGAAATCACATGAATCTTCTGTAAGTACCGTTTCTTAAGTACATGTCACCCTCTGAAAATCACTGACGCCTCTCACTGCTTACAGAATAAAGACTAAACTCCCGGTCCTCTCCAATCTGACCTAGGCCTCACCTCAAACTCTTCACCCACACATTCAATTGCCCTGAGTGTTCTGGGCTCTCAGCCTTTGCTCTCATCTTTTTCTGTTTCCAGAATGGCCTTCCCTCTCATCTCTTGTCTACTCAAAATCTCCCTATTCCTCCCTGCTGAGCAAATGGTTTTCAAATAATCTTCCACGGAAGCCTAGGGTTTGGAGGAAGCCATCTAGAGGACTGCAAATATGTGATCTGAGCTGCTGCTGCTGCTTTTTTTGTTTTTTTTTAAGATTTTATTTATTTATTTGACAGAGAGAGAGACAGCCAGCGAGAGGGAACACAAGCAGGGGGAGTGGGAGAGGAAGAAGCAGGCTCATAGCGGAGGAGCCCGATGTGGGGCTCGATGTGGGGCTCGATCCCAGGACCCTGGGACCACACCCTGAGCCGAAGGCAGACGCCTAATGACTGAGTCACCCAGGCGCCCCTGATTTGAGCTTCTTCTAAATTATTTTAAAAATATGGAAAAAAAAAAAAACCCAACACACAGACTCACAAGTTTACACAACAGTCTCAGTCCACTGACATATGCTTCTAGGTTTATTCATTTTTGTGCAAACCTCAGAATAAAGTTTCTATTGGGTCTTCTACTGAACTGAAGAGCAAACTGAGATGGCCAGGTGGATAGTTTAACAATGGCTGTCATTCGCTCCTACTTGTGTGTGAGACTCAAAGTGTTCTCAGTACCGTACAACCGAAACAACACAGAAGCGTATTAGCTGCTGAGACTAACAGCAGTTGTCTATAGCCTCCGATTTCAAGGTCTGGCATCCATCAGGATTACCTAATTACTTTTGTTACCTTATAAGCCAACATTATACAGTTGAATTTATAAAAATAAATTTATAGTAATAAAATATTGCTTTTATCTATTCATTGAAGTTCCACTAAGATATTAAACTTTCCTGGGGGTGGAGAGGAAAGCTAAAAAAGTTGGAAAATACTAGGCCAGTTTATTCCCCCCTCTTGTTTTGTTTTGGTTTTTTAACTTAAGCTCTAGGGACAGCCTGCGTGGCTCAGTCAGTTAAGCATCTGCCTTCAGCTCAGGTCATGATCCCAGGGTCCTGGGATCGAGTCCTGCACCAGGCTCCTTGCTCAAAGGGGAGTCTGCTCCTCCCTCGGCCTGCCACTCCCCCTGCTTGTGCTCACTCTCTCTCTTTGGCAAATAAATAAATAAAATCTTTTAAAAAAATAAAGTAAGCTCTATGCTCAAAGTGGGGCTTGAACTCACGACCCTGAGATCAAGAGTAATACGCTCTGCTGACTGAGCCATCCAGGCACCCCATACCTCCCTTTTTATTTTATGATTTTTTAAAGTTTTTTAAATTTTATTTATTTGACAGAGAGAGTGAGCAAGCAAGCACGACCGGGGAGCAGCAGGCAGAGAGGGAAGCAGGCGCCCTGCTGAGCAAGGAGCCCAACGCGGGGCTCCATGACCTGAGCCGAAGGCAGACACTTAACACCTGAGCCACCCAGGCGCCCATCCTTTTTTATTTTTTATTTTAAAGATTTTATTTATTTATTTGAGAGAGTGAGAGAGAGAGAGCATGAGTGGGGTGAGGGGCAGAGGGAGAGGCAGACTCCCCGCTGAGCAGGGAGCCCGACATGGGGCTTGACCCCGGGACTCCAGGATCAAGACCTGAGCCGAAGGCAGATGCTTAACCGACTGAGGCACCCAGGCGGTCCCCCCCACTAACCCCCCAGAACACTTTATTATTCTTCCCTGGTGATGCTTAATATATTCCACTTTGACTAATCCTGACTTGGGTACGCATTTTATGCTCCCTAGGAGAGTGCATACAATGTTTTCTTTACATTTTTATCCCCTTTGGTGCCAGCACTCAGACAGGACTTCATAAACACTGGATGAACAACTCAGAAAGCGAACCGACTCAACTCTGAGCCCTTACCTCGCTTTGCTCCTTGTCTGCTTGAGCTTCTTTCAGCTGCCCCAGGAGCTTCTCTTGTTCCCGAGTCAGGGCCTTCACTGTGTCTCTCACCCTGCGCGAGTGGGGAGATAGAACGTCAGATGACCAACTGGTCACCAGAGAAGAAATGAGGGGCTCGGACTTCCGTCTTGAGCTCTTTTACCGGTGACCCTCTAGGCCCAGACCCCCACCTGTCTTTGGGATGTTCAATCCCCAGAGCAAGGTGATCCCGTTGTAAGCCCTGAGTACCCAAGATTCCTGGTTCTAGACCACAATTTGGAAATAAAGTTTTTCTTTTCTCTTTATGTATCACTTTAAGGAAGGTTCTGCTGATGGCTTCCTAGTTGTTTTCATTCCACCAAGAGACCAGAACCCAGTCTTTATTTAGACAAGGGACAGCCGTGATGGATTATAAACTTTGGACCGAGATCAGAAGTTGGTAGACTTTTCTGTAAAGGGCCTGAGAGTAAATATTACAGGCTCTGCAGGCGCACGATGAGGATTCTGTGGCAACTACTCAGCTCTGCCACAGCAGCGAGGAAGCAGCCCCAGACAACATGCACAGGAACAGCATGCCTATCCCAATAAAACTTCATTTAAGAACACTGAAATCTGAATTTCATACCTTCCTTTTCATATCTTCTTCTGTTTTTTAACCATTAATTAATTGTCAAAGCCACTCTTACCTCACAGGCTGTACAAAAACAGGTGGCAAGGCTACATTTGGCACACGGGCCATAGCTTACTGACCCCTGGTCTAGACAGTCCCTAATCTTTTCCAGATGCTCATTCTGATCCCTGCTTTTCTAGTCCATAATTTAAAACCTAGACATTAATATCTCCCTAGGGCAAGACTAACATATTCTGCACTGAAGAAGCCTCAGGGAGTAACTCATGTTTCACTCTGCGCCTTGGATAATATGCCTCTTTCCTTTAAGGAGTTTAAAAAAAAATATGTAAGATCTACCAGTGCTGAATAAAGAGACTTAATTGTGTGATTTGACGAAAGAAAGAACAAGCATGTTTCTCCTGGTGAAAATTTGAAGGACAGGCATGGGAAGTGGTCAATATTTGTGCTATTTGGCAGAAATAATAGATGTCTGGTAGAAGAAAGAAATTCATTCTGTGTGACTCCAGAGGTCTAAACCAGGACCAAGGGAGGAAAAGTTACAGGAGGGGGTTGTAAGAGGAAAAGTTCGGTTCAATCCAAGAGGTACAAAATTGACAGCTGTCCGATTTTGAAAGAGGCTGTCTTCTGAGGTAGTGAGCCTCTTAAATGCCCTATATTCCTCCCAGTGCTAACGTTCTATGACTTGGGCCTTTTTTCAGAGAGATCCCATAACAGTCCAGGATCACCAGTTCGAACATTTCCTAACAGTGAGAATGGAGTCTAGTCTTCTTTTTCTTTTATTAAATTTATTTTTATTTTCTATTATTTTTAATATAGTTTCTCTTTTCTTAAGATTTTTATTTATTTATTTATTGAGAGAAAAGTGCTCGAGTGTGTGCACGCCTGCCTGAGCAGGGGCTGTGGGGGGGGAGGGCCAGAGGGAGAATCTCAAGCAGACTCCGGGCTGAGCTTGGAGCCTGACACAGGGTTTGATCTCACAACCCTGAGATCATGAACTGAGCCAAAACCAAGAACTGGATGCTTAACTGATGGAGCCACCCAGGTGCCCCCTCTACCTTTTTTAAAAGAGATTTTTCAGTAATCTCTATGCCCAACGAGGGGCTCAAACTGACAACCCCGAGATCAAGAGTCATCCAGTCTACTGACTGAGCCAGCCAGGCGCCCCTTTAATCTTCTTTGCTGCAGTAAAATCTGAAATCCATCCTGTCTTATCTTGTGTGGGCTGTTCTATCCATTCTCTCCTTCCAAATCCTCCACTCCTGGCTCCTACTTAGCCTTGGCTGTACCACAAATAGTAACTATGATGACTTCTGAAGGTGAGGAATACAGAATAGGCTGAGGAAAGATGGAAGGGAGCTAGGCAGGAAAAGGTTTCCCCAGTAAGCAGGATAACCACATGAGACAGCAGGTTTGACTGCCGGAAACGAGAGGCTGGAGTGTGGGGGTGAGAGGAAATGAAAGGAAGTAACAGGGGCAGAGGAGGTCCTCTCACCTGTCCAGCTCCACCTCCTTTGTCAGCACTTTCTCACTGATGGTCTGGATGTCATCTTCCAGCTCCAGGATGCGTGCCACATGGTCTCCCTGTTGCCGGCTCAGGATGTCCCTCTCTTCTATGAGCTCCCCGTGGGACCGGGAAAGCCCCTGGAATTAAGGTTACCAAGGAAGAATGAAGTTGGGACTCACCTCTCAAAGAAAAGAACAAGGGCTTATGAGAAGCAGACCAGAATTTGACTGCTCTGAGCCCCCAACCCCATCACCTTCCTTGAGAAAGAAACTGCAAGGGAACATTGCCTTGCTGGTGAATACAGCCACCTGCACCCTATCTCAGCATGCCTGTGTACAAGGAACTGAGTCTTATTACATTATGTTTGCCATGTGTCTCCTGTCACCTCAAGCTTAATCCCACTTGTTACTCCCTATAGCTATTTTTTGATGCCAGAACCATCTCAAAAGCCCACTAATGTCTCTCCTTTTCCATCTTCACTGGGTTAGATTTTGGGCCCTGGAGAGCAGCCAGGGCCTGTCCCCCACCGGGCCCGACTCCCACCTTGTACTGCTCCGCCAGCTCCGCGTGCTCCTGCCTGGCGGTCGCCAGAGCCGTCTCGAGATCCTGTACTTGATTCCTCAGCTCTGTCACCTGTCCCTCCAGCTGCAGCTTCAGCTGCATCAGGTCATTCCTCTCTTGCTGGCTCTCGTCCAGCTGGTTCTACAGGGGGCAGGAGGAAGAGGGGGGTTGTGCTTGTGAACGCCCCGTCCCCATCGCTCTGCAGATGCATTCGGGGCTGAGAAGTTACATCAGTACAAGCTATAAAAAGGTGAGTAGGGGGAGGCTTGGGGTGTTACTGAATCCTGCCCACCACCAGTCAGACACACTAGCTCCCGAGACCCTTGGAAGAAGTCTCTCCCCATCCATGCAGACAAAAGGGATGGCTCCCTGAATCTTACCTTATCTATTCTGGAACCAGACAGACGCAGGTTTACAATTTCTACTAGCTATGTCACTTTGAATGAGGTACTTAACTTCTCTGAGTCTTTGTCCTCATTTGTAAAGTGATCTCTTAGTATCGATTGTTGAAAGGTAATTGTAATGAGAATAACAAATGTAAAAACAGAACACTGAAGACACCCAGACGGCCAACAGACACACGAAAAGATGCTCAACATCGCTTGTCATCAGGGACACGCAAACCAAACCACAGTGAGCTGTCACCTCACGCCTGTCAGAACGGCTAAAGTCAAAAACACAAGAAACAACAAGTGTTGGTGAGGATGTGGACAAAAAGGAACTCTCTTACACTGTTGGTGGGAGTGCAAGCTGGTGCAGCCACTGCGGAAAATGGTAGCAGGTTCCTCAAAAAGTTAAAAACAGAACTTCTCTATGATGCAGGAATCGCACTCTAGGTATTTAACCAAAAAGTATGAAAACACTAATTCAAAAGGATACACGCACTCCTAAGTTTATTGCAGCATTATTTACAATAGCCAAACTATGGAAGCAGTCCAAGTGTCCACTGAATAATGAATGGATAAAGAAGATGTGGGGGTACACACACACACACACACACACACACACACACACACTACTCTTACTCGGCCATAAGACAGACCAAGGTCTTGCCATTTGCAATGACATGGATGGAACTACAGAGTGTTATGCTAAGTGAAATGAGCCAGTCAGAGAAAGACAAATAGCATATGATTTCACTCACATGTGCAATTTATGAAACGAAACAAACGAGCATGGGGAAAAAAAGACAGAGAGAGAGAAACAAACCAAGAAACAGACTCTTAACTATAGAGAACAAACTGCCGGTTATCAGAGGGGAGGGGGTGGGTGGATGAAATAGGTGATGGGGATTAAGAGCCCACTTATCTTGATGAGCACTGAGTAATACATGGAACTGCTGAATCACTGTCCTGTACAGCTGAAACTAATATAACACTGTATGTTAACTACGCTGGAATTAGAATTAAAAAAACAGAACATGGGGTAGGAGCTCACACATGTCTCACTTATGTAAGATATAAACATCTTCTTCCTATTCTTGTGTTGATTCCGTGTGTTTAGAGGGTTCTAGAAGGCAAGAATTGACTTCAATCACAGAGAAGCTACTCATTTTCGCCTCCTGAGCTTTCCTCAAGTCTGTCCTCTTGTCTGGGGAGTGTACTTCCTCCCCACCTGTCCCTGTCCCTTCTCTTCCTTCAGGAAGTCCTTGCCAACATCTGCCTTTACTCTCTAATTCTTCTCTATTTGGTCCAATGGGAAAATAATACAAGCCACATATATAGTCCTTAAATTTTCCAGTAGATACTTCAAAAAAGTAACAAGAAACAGGTGAAGTTCACTTTAATAATATTTTGTCTAATCCACTCTCTCCAAAATATTATCATTTCAACATGTAATCAATATAAAAAATTATTGAGATCTTTTACTTTTTTAAATACTAAGTCTCCAAAATCCTTTGTGTATTTTACCCACATAGTACATCTCAATTTGGACCAGTCACATTTCAAGTGTTCAAGAGCCTCCAATATTGTCTGGGGCCCTACCATCTGCTCTCATTCCTCACCTGACCTGGAAGCGGGTTTCATCCTCCCCTTTCTCTGAACATTCCTTCCCTGGAGTGGCCTCCCTCCACCCTTTAGATCTTCCTCTAGGGCCTAGGACAGGATGTGGCACTTGGGAGGAATGCTCGAAAAGTACTTACGAAATCTTGAGTGACAATGGCCTGTGGGTGGCTTGCTTTCCTGCCCTACATGTTTTTACTACGTTAGTTTGAGACTTTCTTAATGGCAAGATTGTGTAACTCCCACTGGAGTCTTTGGTTGAGGCCATAGCCCAGGGGAGGGTAAAGTGAGAAGGGGTCCCTTGCCATGCTGCCCTCCCACTCCCCTGCCCAGGAGCTGCTCTGTTGCTCTGTTCTCACCTGCAGCACAGTGGCCTTGGGGACAACCAGCAGGATGTCAGAGCCACCATCAGTCTCCTCCAGGGTCACCAGTTCATCCATGGGCCTTGGCTCTCGGAACTGGAAAGGGGGGCTCTGCCCACACACCCGGCCCTGGCGGTTCACATATCGGAACTGGTAGAGCTGGGCTCCAGGTTTGGGCAGGTAGCTGGCTGTGGGAAGATGAAAGGACCCAGGACCCGAATATGATCCCAGGCCCTCAAGTGCTTGACAGGTCTCCCTTCCCCTTGATGCGTCTTATCACCCACTGCCCTTGGCTCCAGCCCCTTGTTCCTGTTCCATATACTGCTTTCTTTCCACCTCCCACAGGCTATCTCCATTCCCTGGGATACTCTTCTCCCTCCTTTCTGCCTAGCCCTGTCGTTCCTCTCTTTCCAAACCTACCTTCCATCACCATCATCACCATCATCACCATCATAATACCGCTGCTAGTTACCATTTACTGAGTGCCCACCCCGTACCAGGCACTATGCTAACCCTTTATGTGTATCACTTTAAAACTTCATGTTGTACCTATAAGCCATGCATCCCCTTTACCGTTAAGGTAAAAACACAGGAGGATTAAGTAATTTGTCCAAAACCAAACAGTATGTAAGTATTAGAGTTGAGATTTGAACCCAGGTCTTTCGGAATTTAATGACCGCCTTCTCAATCTATGATACCACCTTTCCCTCTTCCCTACCCCTAGTTCCCTAAGAGGACTTCCTCTTTTTTTTGGTAGGAGGCGAGATTAGTGGCTCTCTATAGTTCCTTCCATCTCTAAGTCCCTGATCTCTAAGAATCCCATAATTCTATGTCTGCGGAGCCCTGTTGTATATAGGTCTTATTTTATTCATTTGCACTTATTTTTCTTTGTCCTCTGTGCCCAATTTTTGTTTCTGACCCCACTCTCCTCCTCTAAACCTCTATGTCCCTGACTCCTCTATCCGGGACCTTCCACTCATACCTTGGAACTGGACGCTGGCGTGGACAGGGGAGCCATCAGCCACACTTTCAGGCACCGAAGACCATACAAACGTATGGTAATCCCGAACACAAGCAGCCTCCACCTGTGAAGGCCCATGGTGGGAGAGGGTATGGTGATGGAACTACAAGCTATGGATGGCAGAAAGGGCTGAGGGATTGAGCGGGGGACAGGATGCTGTTACAGAGGCAAGGATGATGAGAGACAGTGAAAGTGGAGGGATACTTTGTGGCAGGAGAGAGCAAGGCTAAGATGGGAGAAGATGAGCTCTGCTTACACAGACGGCCTGTTATCTGTGACATCTTTTCCCTTCTTTTCTATCAATATGAGGTTGAGAATCCAATCCAATAAGGGTTGGATTCCCCTTATTTCAACTAACCCATGGCCCATAAATCTGAGCCAAAAAGGGTTCAGGGATACCTTGAAGATGCCAATCCAGTCGCTGGCACTGGGCACGGTGCCTGGGGGAAGGGTATAGTGACATTCCACCTTGGTGTTGGGGATGTAGGTACGGGCTACGTTCAGAAAGTTGACTCCACCTCGGGAAGGTGCCCGGCTTAGTGATGAGTCTTCCATTCTGCCCTCGAGATACCTGCCCTCCTATGAAATAAAGGGTTAATATCCTAAAATCTCTCCAATCCCTCTCTTCTGCACCCCAACTCCATTTCCACCCACTCGCAGTTCCTGCCCCTGAGGGTTCTGGGACCCTTTGGAGGTATCATTTTTAGTCTCTCCAGAACTTAGGTCTGACCTTCTGAGTCAGTCCCCATCCTGTCTCACACTGTACCTTTTCTGAGTCATAGACTCTTCCTAGAGTTAAGATCTCTCTCATTTCTACTCCCTTTTCACAGCTCCATTGACCAAGTCTCAGTATCCCAGGCTCTGCTGAGTCCCTCCTTTTCCACCTCTTAACATCCTGAGCATTCCAAATTCTTCAGCCACCACCTCCCCATCCCATCCCCATCCCATCCCCCATATCTTTCGACTCATGGATTCAAAATCCACCTGAGGTGTGAGGCCCCCTCATTCTGAGCGGGTCTCCTTGCCCACTCCAGCTGTACCCAGGATGGCCTGTGACACCTGAAAACAGCAACTAATCTCTGAAAGTAATGACTGAATCTTCGGAGCTGGGAAGTGGCTGCGGGTACCAACAGCCCAATCCTCAGGCCCCTGACGTCTCAGTTCCCTCCCCTCTCAGAGCGTCCACCCCCACGAATTAAAAAAAAAAAGCTTCTGCTCTCATTCAAGAGACAAAGGGAAAGGGAGGATATAGGGAAAGGGAGGATATAGGGAAAGACAGGTTTTGACTCTCCACTTCATTACTCCAGGAAGTCAAGAATTCTGGAGGCGGCTGCTTCAAGGGTGGAGTGAAACACTCAGCAGGAACGTGATGGTGTGGGGAGATGGAATGTGGGAGCCTGGAGCCAGGAAAGCCCCACCCCTGGGTAGGGGATAGACTGAAAGGTGGGAAGTAAGGGGCCCTGAGAAGGGGAAATATATATATGATGTTGAGAGAAGGGAGAGATAATTCAAACAGAACCTAACATTCTTTTCTTCAGGTCTTGCCAGGAGCAGAACTAGAAACCTACCGGTTTGACTATGTTAACCCAGCTGTAGTATTTTCCTTCCCATTTTCTCTCTGCCCCCTTCAGCCTCGATTCTAAGCGCCTCAAGGGGAGCTGGAGGCATGCTGTAAGATGGGACTGAGAGGAAGAGGTGTTCCAAGTTAGGTGGGAACTATGGGGTGGGGTGGGATGGGGAACAATAATAATCAACAGAACTCGTCAGCCTGAGGCTGTGAGATGGCCCTCATCATCACTCCTCTCCAGCCCACTAATCTTCATCCTATGTCAGCAGCAGAGGACGGCGTCCAATCAGCCATGGCTAGTCACGTGCACACCCCTAAACATCAGAAACCCACGCCCGGCTGAAGTCGGGGGCTAGGAACTTTAAAAAAACAACAGAAATTCAGTAGAGAAGGAAAGGTGAGCCAGCTCTCCAAAAAGAAGCAACTTCACCCTCCAAAATAAGGACTGGATTCAGGACAAGAGGTTTCTTTGGGGTTTCATCTCTAAAAAATCCTTAGTTAAAATGAGTCCATGTTTTCTCCAAATACAATTCCTCTGGCTTTCTAAGTGGGGATGAGTTGTCTCCAAAGATTTAAGCCTGGGGAACCCCAAATACGCCCCACAAAGAAAATCCATAACAGCTGGAAACACCCACCAAACCTGCAACAAAGCTCCGGGCACTTAAAGCGTAGGAGTATTAGTTTCAAGGGTTCAAGGGGAGGGGAAGAGTCCCAACCCCCCAACTCTGTAGGGCTCTAGAGTTCCTTAACATTCTACCACTTAGAAGGCTCCCCCCGCCCCCCACCCAGGGATTCAGCGTAGTAAAGGCCTTTGGATTGGGGCGGGAGGGTAAGGAGAAAGGGAAGGTTTGGGAGGGTCAAGTCTTGCCTGGGAGAGAATGAGTAAATATTTCAGCTTCTCCCAACTATCTGAAGCGTAACAAGCTGTACAGAGAAGGCCTGAGGGGAAGGTGAAAACAGTGAGGGGGGCATCCTCCTGATCCGGGCCCCCTAGAGACCCAGAACTCTTAAAACAGTAGGGGTGGCTTCTCCGGTACGGAAAGTATTAAAACCCAAACGTTCCTGCATTTCCCTTCCAGAGTTCTCTTAGATTATCCTTTCGCAGACTAGAAAGTGGGGTGACCCCCGCATCAGATCGCCCCCAAATTAGGCCAAGTTTCTTACCCCACACACGGATCAGCTGTTCCCTCACCTTCCACCGACAACAAAAACAGCACTCCGACTCTTGGAGGGGAGGGAGAAGAGTGGACGTAAGGCCTTCTGGAGTTTGTGGTTTCTCCACCCTGTTTCGCCAGCGAGCCGGCTCGGAACTGGGACTACACATCCCAGGAAGCTGTGCGTGAGGAGGGCGGAGCAGGGGGGCGGCCGTAGCTGCGGCCTCTTCGCGGCATCCTGGGAGGCGTAGTTCTCAATTCCGTGACGGTAAACGGGGGTGTGGCCACCAAAAGACTCCACGCCCCATGATTCCTTAGGAGGGGGCCGGCTGTATTCGTGGTGACTGCCGGTTGTAACGTGCGTGGTGGGTGGGACGGTGGGGAGGAGTTAGGGCCTTAAGGCCTCCTGCGTAATGCCTTACGGGGGCGCAGAACGCGTAGCGTTGCGTCCTCCCGTTTGCTTTTCTCAACAGGCTGTGGGATAGCTAGTATTGTTATCCATACTTTACAGATGAAGACACTAAGCCCAGAATGTTTAAGGAACCGGTCTAAAAGCATCAAAGCTATGCGATGGTAGAACTCCAGTGCTGCACGACTCCCAGCTACCTACTATTTAGAGACGGGGATCTAGTAGCTGTGCGGGCAGTTTCTTCTTTGCTTCGACTTAAGGGACAGCCCCTGTAAAAACTCTGGGTGTCTGGGTGTGTGTCTGGGTGTGTGTATGTCTCCCCCCCCCCCCCCCCCCGCCAACTTGAAGGTTTCAGGGCCAGGGGCCTGCTAATACCCACACACCTGGACTGGGCTCTCCTAGGGTGGCCTCTAAGTCTAGGAGGGGGACCCATTGCCTGAGGTGGTGGTGGTGATGAGGAAGTGGAGAAAGAATGAAGTTTGAAAGGGGAGACTGACATAATTCAAGGACTGGTCAGAACTCACAAACAAGCCACTTAGAAGGGCTGTTTGCCCAAGCCTTTCAGCAGCTTAAAGGAATTAGGATAACAATACATGTTATTTCTCCTGCTTTTATGTAGGAGAGGTGAAAGGTTCACACTCCTCCCACAGCCTAAGTCAACTTAAAAACTTGGGCATCCTCCTGCCTCCCCCTTTCTGGACCCTCCAGGACCCTCCAGGTAGTCTGAGGCATTCAAAATGATCTCTCTCCCTGTCTCTGTATTAAGGGATTACAGTCTACGGATTGATTTGCCCTTTCTAGGTGCCTGCTTTAATTCTCTGCTTACTAAGTTATGGAGCCTCTGCCTTTTCCAAGTTTTTTGGTTGTATTTTGCTTTTACGACTGAATAGGGTGTCTGGTGCTTGCCCTTGGGTGCCTTTCATCTGAAGATCTCCAAGCACTTAACAATAAGTCACTGGGCTTCACAAACATTAAGGTGACATGTCTGTGTCATTAGTCAGGATTTATGAGTTAGGGAATAAGCTGCTGGATGAGAAGCTGGCTCAAGGTCCTGGGGTGGGTTGAGAGTGGGGCCTGTTCAAGGACCCAGGTCCCATGTGTTCTTGATTTTTGTCTTCCACCCAGAAAAAAGGCTTGGAAGAAAATTCAGTCTCAGCTGGAGCTAAGAAAAAAAAAATCCATTTTTTGGGTGTTTACAATGTGCTCATGCTAAGAATATTTCCATTTACTATGACAGGCTTATGTATATAGTAGGTCCTATTATTATCCCCATGTTACATATGATAAGGATTGAGGCACAATTAAAGTGACTTACCTGGCATCATCTAACTAATAAGTGCTAGAATCAAGATTCAAGCACAAGCAGTCAGTGTGCTAGGCTCCCACCACAGAAACTGCTAGTATGTGATACTAACTCCCAGTGTTCTAAGGAACAATACTGTTATTTAATCAAGGGACAAACGTTCGCTGAACATTTATGTGCAAGGCACAGGTGATGTGAAACAGATTCATTTAACAAATACATGTGTGAGGTACTATGCTAGGTATTCAATAAATTTTGTGAAAGAATTAATATAAAGGGGCACCTGGGCGGTCTAGTTGGCTAAGCATGGGACTCTTGGTTTCTGCTCAGGTCACGATCTCAGGGTCCCGAGATCGAGCCCCACGTTGGACTCCCT
Organism: Ailuropoda melanoleuca; assembly: GCF_002007445.2. NCBI lineage: Eukaryota > Metazoa > Chordata > Mammalia > Carnivora > Ursidae > Ailuropoda > Ailuropoda melanoleuca. The sequence goes on from NC_048233.1 coordinate 43,206,817, forward strand.
GCTCATTGCCGAGTCTGTTTGAGATTCTCTCTCTCCTTCTCACTCCTCTCTGCCCCTTCCCTATGCTCTCTCTCTTTCACATAAATAAATAAAATCTTTTAAAAATTAAAAAAAAAAGAATGAATATAAAATATAGGTATTTGAAGGACGGATTGGATTTGGTTAGTTTGGCAGGACAAGGTCTAGGAAGGCAAAGCTTATTCTATCCTGAAGGAAAGATTCAGAAGTGGGTTGGGGCGCCTGGGTGGCACAGTGGTTAAGCGTCTGCCTTTGGCTCAGGGCGTGATCCCGGCGTTGTGGGATCAAGCCCCACATCAGGCTCCTCTGCTGTGAGCCTGCCTCTTCCTCTCACTCCCCGTTTGTGTTCCCTCTCTCCCTGGCTGTCTCTATCTCTGTCGAATAAATAAATAAAATCTTCAAAAAAAAAAAAAAAAAGAAGGGGGATTTTATAATGTTTACTGGAGCCTAGGGGATCATATGAAAACAGCATATACATTTCAGCTTTTTTTTAAAACTCAGATTATTGGTAATGACTGCCTGAAATGTGTTGAGAAGGATTCTGAGGAAAGAGTGCTGGGATTAACTGGTAATATCTATCATGTACCCTAGAAGGAACATGGCAGTTGTAATAGATTGACTTGTTTGAAGAGGACTCTCCTTCCCTGCCCATTGCTATGTGACTTGAAGTATCTCCTGCAGAAGGAGTATATATGTCTCATTTCATTGACTTTGACCTTGATCATGTTTCATATTTTGGCTGATGAGTTGTGAACAGATGCCATGTTTGTACATGTGAGTTTCCACTTTCTTGTTCTTCTCTGCCCCTAGAATGGGTATATTCCACATAAGAAATGCTCCTTCTGCCTGGGTCCTGAAATGAGAAGACCCATGGAGCAGAGCTGTAGCCTGCCCACGGCCTGCATATACATAAGTCAGAAATAAACCTTTGTTGCTATAAGCCACTGAGATTTTGGGATTGGTTGTTAGTGCAGCAAAGCTGACCAATAGTCATACCTGTGTAATGGTATCAAGTTTGAAAGATCAAGTTTGAAACGTAAGTTTAAGCCACAGTGTGGAGAATCTTGAGCTCCAGGTGAAACAGAGACAGCTATGTATTTATCAGAATCTCTTTCTTTTTCTTGGACACATAGCTGGGCCACATTTTTCAGTTTCCTTTTAAGTAATATGTTCCGTTTCCAGGCTTGACCTATGAAGCCTCCCAAGTGAGATCCTTCATAATGTTTCCTTTGTGGTTTGATGAATATGACCTTAAGCACAGCGACCTTGAAGGCCAAATGTTAAAGACAGCAGGGCCACAGGTTGGAAGGACCCTAGTTCCCTGAATCACCACTTGGCAGAGAACAGCCTGCTATAATCAGGAGTGTGCATTTTGGACTTCACTTGACCAATAAAACAAATTCTGTTCGTTACAACACTAAAATTTTGGGCTTTTTGTTCTATAGTTACATAAAATACTATAAAATAATACATAACTATATAGTTATAGTTAATGTTTTTCCAACCAATACATCAGGTTAAAATGTTTGGATTTGATTCCCATCAGGAATAAGAAGTTCGTTGCTGATAATTTTTTAAAAGATTTTATTTATTCATTTATCTGAGGGGGGAGGGGCAGAGAGGGATGGAGAGGGACAAGCAGACTCCATGGTGACAGCAGAGCGCCACAAGGGGGCGAGGGGCTCGATCATACCACCCCAAGATCATGACCCAAGCTGAAACCAAGAGTCTGACGCCCAACCAACTGAGCCACCCAGGTGCCCCAGATTTTTTTTAAAGCTTTTATTTATTTTTAAAAAGATTTTATTTATTTATTTGTGAGAGAGAGAGCATGAAGGGGGGGAGCAAAGGGAAAGGGAGAAGCAGACTCCCTATTAAGCAGGAAGCCCAACTTGGGACTCAATCCCAGGACCCTGGGGTCATGACCTGAGCCGAAGGCAGACACTTAACCAACTGAGCCACCCAGGCACCCTACAAGATTTTAATTAATTAATTTATTTGAGAGAGAGACAGAGCATGCAAGCAGGGGGAGGGGCAGAAAGAGAATCTCAAGCAGGCTCTGCACCGAGAGAGAGACGAGCTGGATGCGGGACTGATCTCACAACCCTGACATCAGGACCTGAGCTGTAATTATGAGTCCGACGCTTAACCAGCTGAACCATGCAGGCACCCCCTGATGATTTTTTGTAATAAGGGAAATAATACTGTGAAGACCAGTGGAAGTGACAGTTACAGGATTGAAGAATACTTTCTGAGTGAGGTTGTGAGATCTTGGGACTGTCAGTGTTGTCAGATACAGGGAAACTCCCAACTGGGGCTGGGGTTAGATTGCCATGACATTGAAAGTCTCTCTAGAGGTTGTGAAAGGAGCTGCTGCAAAATGAATCCTATCTTCCTGGAGATTTAAGTCTCTTTTCTGTTTTTGTAGAAGTCCCGTCTCTCCAGTATTGTTCCATCTAGCCCAGGGCCTGATGCGTAATAAATGCTGAGCAGAAGCTGGTCCTGGACTCTTGCAAGGCTCTGAGGAACTACCACCAGCTGAGTGCCGAGAGTGAGGGGAGGGCTCTTCCACGCACAGAATCATCACAACCACCATGCAAGGTGCTAGCAAATTTTACGGATGAAGAAGCTGAAACTCGAAGAGAAACTTGCTCAGGGTCTCTTGGAACAATCTTATTCTGAAACCTGTACCTTTTGTAATGTAACAGGATGCTTTCTCAGAAAATCATAATGGCGAGTATTTATTGACCGCCTGCCATGTGCCAGGCGCTCTCTGCTGGGTGCTTTACAAACATACAGAAGCAGCTGGTGTACCAGATATTGTAGGCTGTTACTAGTGTTTCCAAACTGTGGACTCTGTGGGAAGTAGGTGTCGGAGTTGTAGTCCGCTTGGGCTGCCGTAACGAAATATCACAGGCTGGGTGCCGCAAACAACAGGAATTTATTTCTCACATTTCTAGATTTTGGGAGGGAAGTTTGAGATCAAGGTGCCGGCTGATTCGGTTCCTGATGAGGGCTCTCTTCTTGGCTTGTGGACAGCTGATTTCTCACGGTGTCCTCACATGGAAGACAGTGAGAAACAGCAGCATCTCTGGTCTCTCCTTGTAAAGGCACCAGCTCCATCACAAGTGCCCTATCCTGGCCTCATCTAACCCTAATTACTTCCCAGAAGGCCATCTTCAAATCCCATCACATTGGCCTTAAGGCTTCAACATATGAATTGTGGGTGGACGCAAACATTCAGTCCATAATGGTAGGGAAAACATTAACATAATTCCAGGGCAAAGTCTGGTTCTCTTGGACTTTTCTTTAGGGCCCCTGTCTTATTTTCCTTTGTCTCCTTAGTTCTTTGGCTCCATTTTCCTTAGACTGGGTGGAAGGGTGCTTTAGGGTTCTCACTAATATTCAGGTCCTGCAGCTCCTGCTTCACCCCACGAACCCAGAGACGTACTCTGATTTCACAGTGTTCAGACGCCTTGGTTCCTCCTGTATTAGTAGGGAGCAAGATACGGCTCTGGGTACTCATCCATCTGTTTATTAAACAGATTTTTAAAAATTTTTATTTATTTGAGAGAGAGAGAGAGAATGAGGAGGGGGGGCAGAGGGAGAAGCAGACTTCCCGCTCAGCAGGAAGCCCGATGCGAGGCTCCATCCCAGGACCCTGAGATCATGATCCGAGCCGAAGGCAGATGCACAACTGTCTGAGCCACCCAGGTGCCCCTTATTTTATAGATTTTTAAAAAAATTTGTTTTTTAAATTTGTATTTATTTATTTATTTATTTTAAAAATAGGCTCCACACCCAATGTGGGGCTTGAACTCAGCGATCAGGGCTCACGTGCTCTACCAACCAAGCCAGCCAGGCACCCGTATGCATCAGATTTTTTAATAAGCGTTATGTGTCACCTGTTGGAATAATAGCTGACATTTGTAGCCCTCTGGTGTCAAAGGCCTTTTACATTCTTGGATTCCTCTGCTCCTCGCAACCAATGCTATGAAGTGGCTCATATTATCACTATGTCATTTTTATCATTGAAGAAACCGAGTTCCAGAAATATTAAATGATTTGTCTGAAGTCATACAGCTAGGATGAGAATTTCTGACTTCCAAGTGATCGCCTCTGCCCTCCTCGGCCATCACAGTCCAAATTCCACAGTGCCTCTGGCTCTGCTGCTTGTGACTACTTTGCTTCACGTATTTGTTAGGGTGTATGTAACAGGTGCAAAGGACAACCCTCAGACTGCAGGGGCTTAGCATGATACAGATTTATGTATCGTATAGTCCAATGTGGCTGTTTGTGATCCGGTAACTTAGGAGTCCAGACCTGTTCAAGCTGGGGATCTGCCGTCTTAAATGTGTGGCTTCAGGTGTCCCAGGTGTCACCCAGCCAGCAGGTGGGGAAGGCATGTGGAGAAGGTACCACCACTCTCAACCGCCTCAGCCTGGACGTTTATATTCCCTTGCTGATAACCAGTTATATGGCCTCACCTCACTGCAAAGGGGCTGGAGATCAAATTTAGCCACTTTCTACCAACACTGGGTTGAGTTCACATTCTAAAGTTGTCCTGGGAGAAAGATGCCTCTGGAGAGAATGACCCTCATCTGTCCACATGTTCATGCCCCTATTTGTCTCTCACTCATTCCGCCGGAACTCACAGAGCACCAACTTTGTGAGCCATTCGTCGTCACAGATCTCCTGGCTGAAGGACAGACTGGAGCCCAGTCAAGCAAAAAGTTGGTGGGGCATCAGGCCACAGGCTGATTGGTGATGGAAGTGGTCTTTTCCCTTCACGAGGCTGTTTGTTGGGGGTGCCTGGGTGGCTCAGTCGGTTAAGTGTCCGTCTTCAGCTCAGGTCATGACCTCAGGGTCCTGAGAGCGAGCCTCTTGTCCGGCTCCCTGGTCAGTGGGGAACCTGCTTCTCCTTCTCCCTCTGCTCCTCCCCTGCTCATGTTCTCCTTCTCCCTCGAATAAAATAAATATTTTTTAAAAAAGAGGCTGCTTGTCCTTCCTATAGTTTTTATTTTTATATTCTACTGGGCAGTTTGAAAATGTTTGCACTTCACAAAATAGAGCTTCCTTGTGGTCACAATTTAAGTAGTTGATTTCATGTACTTAACAGTTCTATTACCTTTCTAGCAGTTTCACAATACCTCTCTCTGGGAAACAGTGGGTGGATATATCCCATCCGCTTTGTGGGCCTCCCTAGTATATGGGGAAGGGAGAAGGTTAACTCTGGAGCCTGGGAAAACAGAAAGGAGATAGCTCAGTTATCTTGCTGAAAACTCACTCTCATCAGCTAGAGAATGGAGAAAAGTGGAAAGACTGAAGAGTTATTTCGGAGGTAACATGGGCAGGGTATGGGGGTGGTGAGGTAAAGGGAGCAGGACACTTTGATTTGTGAAGTCATTTTGATGCCTATGGATGTGTGACCCTAAAAAAGTTCAGTTTTTAGCTTTTCAAAAAAAAATTGTCACTTAATGTGTGCAACAGGGTACCTTGTCCCATCTCTAATCCAAGAAGAAGGAAGAGTCAGTCATGGCTGATCACAGGTTCCTGGCTGCAGCTACGTGGATGGTGGTCCCTCCTTGAGGTGGGGAACTTGGTGGGAGGAGCAGGTTTTGGGGTAGGTCTGGGTGACATTGGGATGGGGGAAGCTGTTCCTCTATTTTCGGATATAGAAGGTTTGACATACTTCCTGGTCTTCAGAAAGCCATTCCTTGTACTGTGGAGCTCGGCCACCCCAGCCATCGTTCTTTTTATTTAAAATCTTTTTTAATTTAAATTTTTATTTTATTTTAAGTAGTGTCCACACCCAATGTGGGGCCTGAACTCATGACTCCAAGATTAAGAGTCACATGCTTTAATGACTGATCCAGCCAGGCACCCCTTCCCCCCATCTTTCTGCAGCTTCAGACTTGCTCTTAAAGAAGATGAAGGGTGGTTCAGAAATTTAGGTGCTGGGAGGAGCAGAGGAGCTGCACATAGGTAAAATAGGTAAAGACTCTGTGTGTGTGTGTGTGTGTGTGTGTGTGTGTGTGTGTGTGTGAGAGTGTGAGTGTGTGAGTACCATGAGGAGCAGGTTGGGACTGCAAAGACAACGGATGTGCATCTACATTGTACATAACATTTGCACACTAATTATTAGCACCCTTAGGGACTCTTGGGTGGCTCAGTCCATTAAGCGTCTGCCTTTGGCTCAGGTCATGATCCCAGGGTCCTGGGATCGAGTCCCGCATTGGGCTCCTTGCTCAGTGGGGAGCCTGCTTCTCCTTCTGCCTGCTGCTCCCCTGCTTGTGCTCTCTGTCAAACAAATAAATAAAATCTTGAAAAAAAAAAGTGAAGTGCCACCACACTGGTGGTAAGTTTACCCCCCAAAATAATTAGCACACATGAAAACGCATGGAGACCACCCCTCCAAGTCTCAGCCCCTCTCCTAACTGAAGAATCATCCTTCTCCTCTGTTCTAGTTGTACCCCAAAGCCCCTAGTTCTTGCTGTTTAAAGTAGGGCTGGTCATACTTGAAACAACCAATTGGGGTCCCTCCTGTCAGTATAGGGTGACTTCGCTTTGTGCTTGGGTCAGAATTGGGCGGGAGGGAGCGGTTGTTGAGGGGCCAGGACAGGGACAGAGATGAGCTTAGTCTGGTCTCAGGGGATGTCCTTGTCTTTATCTATCTGGGTCCCTCTTTCCGCCTCTTTCCACTCACAGGTTGTGTGGCATTTTGGAGGGCGGAGTGCCTGGGCACCTGGCCCACTACTCCCCACCCCAGTCTGGCCCTGGGCACAAGCCACACGGTGCTGGCCATCAGCCTGGCCTCTTGCCCATCCATTATAGCCTCAGCTGCCAGGCTGGCACAGGTATTAAAAGGAACTTCGATTAGGTTCTGCCTTCCCCCCAGTTCTGTTCCCGAGACCAAAGTGGTGGAGAGTCACAGAAGAGAGTACAGGCCGGGGCTGGCAACCAATGTCGACACAAACCTCTGGATGCTGGGAAGGGGTGTCTGTGCCGCGGGGAGGACTGCGGAGGCACGCGGCTGTAGTCCCCAGAGGAGGAGCACCTTCACCTGCACTTGGCCTTGGGCAATGTGGGAGCAGACAGCAGGGGTTGCCACGGTGTCAAGGAAGACCCCCTACTAGATCCTGGGGGATGTTTCTTCCTCTCCCTCCGTGTCTGTACACAGCCTCGTGGATGTGTGTGTGGGGGGGCTGTATCCCCAGGTGGGAGTGTGGGCAGGGCTCCGATGCCGGAGGGAGGGGACCTTAGCTGTGCCCGGGCAGTGCCCAGGTGAACCTGGACTGAATATTGCAGGTCTGGACATCAGAATCTGTTCTGTGTGGCAGTGACGGCTGCGAGACTGCTGGTAGGGCACAGGAGAAGCACCAGCATGCCTGAGGCATGGGACCTTTCGGTCCCATGGTAGGGACCCACTGTATCTGCCCTGCAGGGCACAGGAGTGCTGCATACGTGGACCCCGGCTGTGGAAGCTGACAGCCGCGGCCTGGCCCAGGTCGAGGCTCCCTCTGTGCACGCGCCCTGAGGGGTGGTCTTGGCCGGTGGGATGTCCATGGGGAGGGCCGGTCATGCCTCGCCTTTACGTGGCAATGGTATGTTCAAATATGTGAATACCCTGGAGAAATGTTGGGTGGTGAGGGGGCGGGAAGTCTGAAAAAGATGGAGAATTTATGAGCTGCTTTTGTCGGGAGACAGTCGTAATGAAGAAAATTCAATTTTCTGCAGCTCGGAGAGTCAATATGCTAAATCTTAGAGAAGCTGTGGAGTGACAGCGGAATGGCAAAGTCAATGGGACGTGTGTGGGGGGAAGCTGTCTATCTGTGTCTGCAGTGAAGCTGGCTCCTCTCTGTACCCTTGAACCGCAGCGAGGGGGACGGGCTGCGACGAGGTACCCGAGTTCCTGGCACCGCCCCTTTCTCCTTCCTCTTCCACCTGAGCGGCCGTCTTCTCTCTTGCCTCCAGCTTGAGAGGAGGAAGGCTGCTCTTTCCCAGCCCAGTCCTACCCTAGCAACTCCTCAGGAAGTCCTTCTCCTAGTCTAACCAGCACTCCCTCTTGCTGAAGTTGCTGATTTCACAGTGGCTGTTTATAGCCCAAAGTGATTGGTAGGAAAATCTGCTTTTCTTTCTAACTTCATTCCCAGTCTCCCTTTAGCTACTCTATGGCTGGCCTCCTGTTTCCCAGCAAGATTCAACTTTTCCCCAACAAGTGTTCACCTCCTGCCTTTCAGCATCCCGTTCTAGGAGGCAGGGGGGTGGCGTGGGGGGATGGGGCGAGGGAAGCTGGGGATTCCTCTGTGAGCCACAATGTCACCAGGAGCGGTGATTAGCCGAGCTGCTGGCTGTGTAATTGGTGTGTGCCCGCGTCCCGGGGGTCTGCTGTGTTAACAGCGGGTCCCTGTGGTGAGTAACGAGATCGTGCCTATGGCTGGTTGCACACGCTAATTAATTAGTGCTCCTCTGGTGTCGAGGAATGAGGACGATCTGGGCGAGGTGGTGGTGGTGGGGCTCAAAGCCCAAGAGCCCAGCTCTTCGGAGGCCAGAGGTCACCTAAGATTCTGCCAGAACGGGGGGCGTTCAGGTTGGTGTGGAAGGTTAGCGGTCAGAGCTCTGGGAGCCCTGGCTGAAGAGAGGGTATGTTGGGGGGAGCCTGGGCCTCAGTACAGTCCTGAGCTGGGCTGGGTGGAGGTGGGGGGAAGGGGGAGGACACCCCCCTCAGCTGAGGGAGGACTTCAGGCTCAGGGCCTGTGTTATAGCACATTGTCTCCGGGTGGTCCAGAGGGGATGGGAAGAGAATGGGGAGGAGACATTTCAGACTCATTCCCGTCCTCTCTACCCTCCCTCACCTCGCTAAACCCAGCTTCTCAACAGGCCATTTCACACTCACTGGGTACACAGAGCTCCAAAGTGCTCTTTGGCCATTCTCACCTCAATAACCACTGCCTTCCCCTTGCTGCCCACGCAGATACCCAGATTCCTCAGCCCCTGGGTGGATCTCGGAGTCCAGAAAACTCCTCTGAAGCCTGGGATCTGGAACCTAGATATTTGGGACATACCGTGGAGAACGTGAAGTGGGGGGAAGGGGGGGTTGGGAAAGACCCCCCCCCCCCCAGTTTTCCTGGACAGTATGTTTAGTTATAGCAGCAAGAAAGATTAAAGTGAGAGCAGAGGAAGAAATTCCAGCGATCCGACCGCACTACTTGTTCCCCGGAGCAGAAATCCTCCGCCTCATACAGGGAGGGATCAGGCTGAAAGGGGACCCATAGAGGGAGATCCTCTCCCCTTGCGTGTTGGGATTCAGCAAGGTGTGCGGGGGGGGGGGGGGGGGGGGGGGGGGAGACAAATAGAGCAGGCAGAGGAGAAGATGAGACTGCGGCGGGGAATCTTTGGCTTCCATGTGGAGGCGCGAGTCCCGTTCCTGCACACGGTAATTGCTAAATTACCCGCCATCTGCTCGGCTCTCAGACATAAATTATCTGCGAGGAGAAAAGACGCAGAGGCTGCGCGCTTTCCTTTCTCGCCCCCAAACCCGCGCTAGGAGCTGGGGGAGCTTCCCTCCAGCCGGAGAGCAAGCGGACGTGGTGGGGCGCCCCGATGGGGAACACTCACTATTTGCCTCTGTCCTCTCCTGAGAGGGAGTGGCTTTGGGGTACCAAGTAACCAGGCCCACCACCCAAGGTCCCAGGGCGGCCAAGGGTCCCTTCAGACCCGGGGCAGGGCGGAGCCGCGAGCAGGCGGGGCCCGGCCTCCAGAGACGGCTCAGGAGGGGGCGGGGCTCGCCGTGGTGGGCGGGGCTTCCCCAGGTGTGACTGAATTGCCTCGCAGGTTCTCCCCGGGTCACCCTGTTCCTCTGCGCACCCCACTCATCACTTTGCTCATGAGGAGAGATCTCTTCAGCTCTCGTTAACACCTTCGGGGTCTCTCAGAAGGAAGACAGCAGGGAGGGTAGGCAGAGGGCAGGAGGAGAGAGAAGGGGACAAACTACCTTCCTTTCATTCGGCTCTGAACCCTGCTCTTCCTCCCTAGATTCTGAAGGGGGGGTGTGTGTGAAACCTGATGTAGAAAAAATGACTAGAAATGGGGCAAAATGGTAGGATGCAGCAGGTTGGAAAGTTGGAGGTAATGGGAAGGTGGAGCCCGCTGGGAGATGAGGTTGTTTGGGGAGATGAGTCATGAACGGAGGGAGGCAGGCTGGGTAGGTGGTAAGTTGTCAAGGTGGGAGGGGACAGGGTGGGAGGTGGGCGGGGGTGGAAACTCAGAGATGGTAGGGTGGGGAGTTGTCTGGAAGGAGGGCTGGAGGAGAATCTGAGGGGGAGGAGAGGGAGACGGACAGCAGTTCCGAGGCAGGTCAGAGCCTGGGAGGAATCTAGTAGGGAGTAAAGACTGTGGCAAGGAAAGCAAGGGGGTGTGTGGGTCCTTGGAGGGTCCCCGGAAGGTGAGGGCCAGACCTCCAGAGCCACTTCCCACTCAGGTTGAGGCCTGACTCTGGAGGGGAGCTGAGGAGGCCACCTGAGAGGCAGGGGTAGGGGTAGGGGTGCGATCCCCTCCGCCCCCAGCCCAAGGCACCTGCAGGGTGTGCCCATCAGGGTGGGGGCAGGCTGGGCCGCTTCCCAGCTCCGAGTGCAGAAGCTAGTGGGGTTTCTTCCGAGCGATTGTTTAGTATTCATGGGGCGACGCAATCTCTCCCACATCTGCTTAGCACAGCAAGTCCTGTCATATAACTGTCTCCCGCACTGTCTGTCCATAAAGAATGTCTCGGAATTGGTGTAATTCAGAGAAATTAATGACGACTTTCCGCGGGACGGCTCCCTGGGGGATGATTAACACTTCATCGTCCATCTGATGCGCGGGGCCCAGCGCTCCATCGCGAACATTTGGGCCGTGGCCAGCCGCATTAAAGGTTATTACGGAAAACGCGACCTGCAAACGGGCGAGAGGCATGATGGACCAGGAGGGGCGGGGGCTGGGGTGGGGGCAGGGGAGTCGGATGGAGCCGGCCAAGTCGGAGATCAAGTTTCCCGAGGTGTGCGCACCTGGGGGTCTGAGGCTGAAGGAGAGTGGGTTTCTGTTTGAGCCACAGTTGGATTGGAAAGGTGTTGGGGAGACGCTCACCACAGGGGCTAGGGAAGGGAATGGGGTGGCTTTCTATGGGCGGACACATTGCTGGACACATTGCTGATGGAAGCTTTCCCTGTCTTTTAATCCTCACAAAATGATTGGGTAAATTTTATGAACCCCACCTTACAGGTGGTAAAACTGAGGTTCAGAGAGGTTGCATAAAGTGCCCAAGGTAACACAGCTTATTAAAAGAAGCAGAGGCAGGATTTGAACTCAGGTCCGTTACTCCTGAGTTCTTGCTCTTTCTCCCACACCCCTGGGCAAAAGGTCTCACTCTTATGCGTCTGCCTCACCTTCAGGCTTGGGGGTGTGGGGGNGGCTTGGGGGTGGGGGGTGCGGGTGGGGGTGGGGGAGGCAGATAGGTGCTCAAAAATGCTCATTGTAGGAAGGAATGAATTATCTGTGTATGTTTCACTTCCATGGTGTGGCCAGAGTCCTAGAGACTGTGGTGGCAGGAAGAGGAATCTAGCAAAAGAGTTCCAGTGTGGGGTCAGGAAATTGGAAATAGGTTTCTTGTGGGTTTCCCTGCTTTCTCCTGGATTCTAGACCTCTAGAATCTAGAGGATGGGGCTCTGGACCCTTAGAATCAAGGAGTAGAGTTGCATGTGTATATGTGCACAGGGGTGTTTGAGTGTGTGAGTGTAAGTTTGCTTGTGTGTGACTATAAACGTATGAGTTTGTGAATAGGTGTCTGTGTTGCATACATGTGAAAATGCTTATGACCTCTGGGTGTGGATATGTGTATTTTGAGAGTATGTGCCTGTGTATAGGTACGAGTGTGAGCATCTGTGTGTGTCTGCGTGTGTGCAAGTGGATGTGGATGTGTACATGTGTGTGAGGTCCCAAGGGAGCCCGAAGACTCCTTGCTGAAGAGGTTTTTGATTTGATTTGTCTGAATTTCTAGCAGGTTTGAGGCTGTGGCCTGTGGTGGGGGGTGGTGGGAGGCCAGAGAGGAAGGCTGTCAGTGCTAGGGTGTGGAGGATGGGGCCACCTGAGCAGTGGGTGCCCCTGTACTGCCAGGCACAGGGGGAGGGCGTCAGGGTCCTGGGTCTGAAGCTGGATGGAGACTGAGTCCTGAGACCTGCACTCAGGGCTTGCACTGGAAGTGCTCAGAGGCCCTGCTCTGAACAGGAAGGGCCATAAAGAGGTGGGGCCAGGGTGAGAGGGGGGCCAGACTGTGGAGGGTTCAGGCCGACTCTCTTCCCCCCACCAGATTTTGGGAATGATCTTCAGAGGCTGCAATTCCTAACTGAAGGCTCCACCCGTCCTGCTTTAGGGCAGTAGCGTCCCCAGAAGCCGTCCCCAGAAGCCCTTGTGTGCCACCCCTGACACTGGAATGGCGATAACACAGTGAAAACTCTCTCTAGTCAGTGCTCCCCAGACAGGTCCAGGACAAGTCCTTGTCTCTTGGGGGCCTCTAGTAAGGCCATGTATGCATTCTTACTGAGTTTCACGCAAGATTTCAGACCCCTTGTGCTGGGAAGTTCTTACTGAGTCTAACCTGAAATCCTCTTGTTGCACTTTGTACCAAATAAGCCCAGGCTGAGTTTGTGACATTGGAACCCAGCGCTGAACATGGAAGTACTTTCTTCTGGATTGAAAAGTGGGTCTGGAATACAAGGACACTGAGAGGATGTGGGGCTAGAGCCTGGTGAATCACGGGTGGGTCAGACCATTCCTGGGCAGGAGGGCGGTGATCATCGGGGCAGATTCAGAGAAGAGGGTTCAGAGACCACCAGTTGCAACACTCTTTACACACAGGAGCCTGAGGCCTTCCAGGTGGAAACAGTGTCCCCTGCTCTGTGACGGCCACCTCTGGGAAACCCAGGCCCCTGACTCCTGGTGTCAGGGTCCTTCTTCAGCCCCATCTGGAGGACCCTAGACTCTGTTCCAATTCTCTTGGCTTGATGCAATGGGGAGAAAGGGAAGAATACGTTAGCTAGATGGGGGTGCTGTCCCCCTTCCTCTTGCTTAAAATTATAGTGACTTTTTTTCACCCTTCCCACTGGGCTTCAAGGCCGCTGATCCACGGACACCTGTTTCTTTTCCTTCCTGCTCTCCCTCCACAGGCTCCCTGGGTCTGGTCTCTTATCTCCACCTGGGCAGCCAGCCCACTATTCAGCCCTGCTTACCTCGCTCCTGGCCTCATAGTCCGTCCCCAGTCTGAACTTCTCTCCTCCTTTTCCTGCACCCCAGCCTCTCAGCCCTTTGCAGTGTAGCCCCATATTCTCCTCCTCTGGGAAATCTTCCCTGATTAGTTCTCCTGGTTCTGGATCCCAAATCTTTTCTTTCTAGACCACTGACAAGGTACGCAGCAGGCCTTTCATAGTTCTTCTCTCTTCTCTTTCCTGGCTGTGTTCCTTGTCCCTGCCCCCCCCCCAACTCTGCCTCCCCATGGGCAGGGCCAGGTTATCTCATTCCTCCCAGGACCCCTCTCCCTGCACTGAGAGGGTTAGGACTACAGACTGAACCCTTCCCTGTTTTCTGTGTTCTGCGGATAGCAGAGATAATGGTGTCCAACTGGGTTTCATCCCGAGGCGGGAGGTGGCAGAGCAGATCGTCCCCGTCTGTATCCTAGACTTTTATTCTGGTTCAGCTGACTCCCAACTCCTCCTTTTCCTGTTCCTGGTTGCCTCTGACCCAGTTAACAGGCCCCTCTAGACGGCTGCCCTGGAGCCCTGAGATGCTGGGTCTGTTGTGGGGAGTGACAGGCAGTCTCACTGTGATTTCTCACTTTGGGCTTCACACTGCCCCCCAGCATCTGCTTCCCTGTTGGGTCTCTGCACACCTCTTTTCTCTTTCAGTCTTCTCTTCCATCCTCTCTTTCCTTCCTCCACTCCATCCTCACTCAGCCCACCTGTCCCCAAAGCCTGAGTTCTTTCAGCAAGCTCTTCCTTTCCTGAGACCCTTGGGATTGGCCTTCTGCCCCGGGAGGAGGATGGATGAGTGGAGGTCTGGGTGGAGGAGAGGGTAGCGGCTCTGGGGAGGCGCCAGGCCTAGCTCGGGACCAAGCGATGCTTTGACCGCCACCTTGTGGCCATATTGAGAACTGCAGGGTGGGGGCCTTGCTGAGAGGGTAGGGTAGTGGGCCTCAGAATTCCTAATTGACATTGGAGGTTTCCTCAGGGAGCCTTTGAATTCCTAACTGACGGGGAAGTAGAAACCTGGGAGGAAAGCCAAGTAGCTAGGACAAGTCTAGATGGAGAGAGATAATTGAAACCCTGTCCTCAAGTCTCAAACCTCCTATTCAAATTCTCCCTCCCCAAAAGAGCCCTAAAAGGGAGACAGTCTGAAACTAAAGCAGGAGTTGATATCTGACCTGCAGAAGAACTTCCCAACAAATCCCAAATAGTGTTTGGATGCCATTGTTTCTGACAGGTGCACAGCTTTTTCAAAGACCCCCCCCCATTCCTAGTGAGTTGTCCCGCCTTCCCCAGGTACCCTGATCTATCATGCTCAGCTCATTGTGCCTATTCAGTAAAGCTCAGGTTCCTCAGCCTTCCCTACTACTGCCCGTGTGTGCCTATGGCCAAGATGCTAATCTGGGAAGTCCCTTCTCTGGTCTAACTGCAGTCCTTCCTGTAGCACCGGAAATGGAGAGATCCACCATAGAGCTAGAAGAACTGCAGATGGGAAGGTGGCCAGAGAAAGGAACCTGTGAGGAAGGTTCTGAGGGAGGGCAGTTCTGCCTCAGTTTCTCCTACATTCTCCTCTCCCCTGCCCTATTGGATCCTTGGAGATGAAGGAGATGGGACAGAGTGGTTCCCTTCATTGAAGAACTCTCTCTGCTTGGGCTTCGGGATTCACAGGTGTTGGGGAAAGGCCGAAGCTCTGAGTTCCAGTCATGACCCTCGTTATACAGGGGGTAACTTGGGGAGGAAAGATGCGGGGTGGTATTTGTCTCCATCAGCCTGAGTCCTTCTGGTCTCACCCAGGGTCCCTTTGAAGTCTTTTTCTTCCCTGACACCCACATGCCAGTTCCTCAGAAGCCCTCACCATGATACCTCTTCCTCCACCCCTCTACCCCCACACCAGCGCTGCTTTTTGGTGGGCTGGGAGTCCCCAAATCCTCCCTGCCATTCCCCTCTCCTTCTCCATCACTGCTTGGAGATCTTGGCCAGGAGCCCTGGCTCTAAGGGCTTGGGGTGGGGGCTGTGCCCTGACGCCCTCCCTCTGAGGCGCCATTCCTCCCCTGCCTCATTTGCTGCTGCTGACCTTACTGAGTTAAATTAAAAAGCAATGTTCTGTGTGCGGCTTCAGCCCTGTGGAGCTTGACTCTGGGAAGACGAAGACAATTACCGGCCCCTCCGTCTCCCTCTCATCTGGCTGCCTTATAATTTTTTCCCCTGCTGCCTGGTATGCAACATTTATGTTTTTAATAACACCAGAATGGTTTTGACCTTGGGAATTCATAGCAGAATGGGCATCGCAAGAGGCCCCAACGTGATTGGCGTTTGTCTCAGTCCTTTGCAGGGAGGAGGCTCTGTCTGCTGCCTCTTCCATTCTGGGGAAGGTGTGTGGGGGCTGCACCCAGAGGGTCTAGGGGGAAATTGCAAAAGCCAGAATGGACAAGGGGGCACCCGGGGAGAGGGAAAGAAAAGGGGAGGGTTTTGTCTTTTCAGGTTTTCCCTATGGAATGAAAGTTGGAATGAGGTGTTTGAGAGGCTGGCATGGCTTTTTTTTTTCATCTTGTTTTATAAGGAAGGAGTCCTGGATTGGGAATGGCAGGGAGGTCATGTGTGTTGGGGGTCTACGTGGGAAGGGTGGGCTGTGGCACACCTGTATGCACACACTCAGTCCGTCAGCTCACAAGTTTGCACATGTGGGCGCCTCCCTCCCCCCATTGGCTCCATTCCACTGAGTCAATGCGTTCAATCCCGTTACTAACACCTTGGTCAGGTCTTTAGCGGGGAAGAAGTTAAGGGTGAGCCAGAAGACAGGAGTCATACTTGAAGCAGAACTTCCCAGCTGAGGACAAAGAGAGCAGGATAGAGCCCTCTCCTGGCTTGCAGTAAGGTTTTCTTTCCTGTCCCTCCCATCTTTCCTTTTCTTTCTTTTCTGTGCTCCACTCCCTAGGTGACCCGGCTTTTGTGGTTAAAGGAGAGCCAGTGGCAGCAAGAACGATCTGGAGGAGGAGTAGGCGGGACAGCAGAGGGATGGGAGAGGCAAGGAGCAGCGAAGGGCCTGAGAGAGGGGATCCTTGGGAAGACAGAGTTGGGGACCCTGGGTGGTCCCTCACCTCCATGTGTACAGGGCTGCAGTAGGAGGGACCAAGATTAGAACTGGGAAGACGCTTCCCTGTCTGCAGCTTTGAGGAGCCTCTGCAAATACAGAGAAAAGAGCAAATGATGAATGAAGAGACAGTCAAGAAGTAGGAGGAGAGGGACAGAGGCTGTGGGACTCTGAGGACCTGAGGGGGGTGTGTGCTGAGGGTGAGGGGGTGCACAACAGGTTTTTGTGGCATACATCTCGGTGCTTTGTGGTGAACAGTCCTTCGTGCACTAGTTCTGTGTGTAAAAACATATAACATGGGGAAGGGTGTAGCTTTGACATCAGTGTTTTAAACTCAGGGTTGTGAGCCGGCTTCCTACAGGGGCCTACGAAGCATGTTTTTCCTTTAGAAGTGGCAGTCAGCACCAATGGGAAGACCCTTGTACTGGGAATCGAGAAAAGTTGGGTTTCAGTTCTGGCTTTAGTTGTCAGCTGGGACCCTGTGAAGCATCACCCTCTCGGAGCTGGGATGTCAACTGCTGTCCAACCATGGAAGTGAAAAACCATGTGAGCCTTCTGTGCCAGCAGCCCCAGTGCTGGGGACCAGAAAAGGAAAAGGGGCTGGAACGGGTGATGGTATTTCAAGCGATGCCAGTGGAAAGAGCTGCAAGCGGGGTTTCGCAAATCGGAAATCCATGGGCTCTTGGTGGAGCCAAAGACTCCCCCAGCCTGGGCCGCCCAGCCCTGTCTCAGCACCCAGGGCCCAGGGCTGTCTCTGCAGGGAGAGCCGTTCTCTGCCGCCCTCTTGTGGCCGCCGAGCCCTTCTCTGGTCGCCGCTGTGAGGTTCCTCTCTAGTCCGCAGGGCTGCGTCCCTCGCCCCCTGGTGGAAATTGAGTATATTACAAGAAGCGATCTTGGGTCGTCCAACTGCATCTTTCCCCCTCCATCTCCCCTAGTTGCTGGAGGCACTCACGACCTCCTTAAGGCTGCAAAGTCTTCCTGAGATTTAACCCTCTTTGCCATTGCTTGAAGTTTTAAGTTCTGCTTTTGGGGATGTGCAGTGGAGACAAGGGGCTGAGATCAAATAACTGAGCGGAGAGAGCCATTTCTCTTCCTCGTTGGGTTCCATTTACAACCCCAGCTTCCCAGGGTCATTGGGAGTTTGCAAAGAAAGACGGCAGGGGCTGGTGACATTCCTGGAGAAAGTGGGTCTGGAGCAGACCAGGCATTATGCATCTAGGCTACTGTGAATTTGCACCTGAGCTCAGTCCGTCAGCTCAGCGTCAGCAGGGAGATGGATTGGCAGGAGCCAGGAGGCAAGAGACAGGGATGATGGAGGGAGATGGCATATTTGACAGATGCTGACAGGACTGGTTATTTGCTAGCTTTGGAATCCCCTCCCACCCGCCACGCTGCCCTTGGCCCTCCCTTTCTAGTACTCAGTGCTCATTAGTGACTGCCTGTCTTTGGGGAGAAACCCAGTCGGCCAAGTTGCACTGGGGTGGGCAAAGGGGGAGAGAAGGAGGGAGGGACACCAGGTAAATGATGGAGGAGGAGTGGTTGGAATGCCTGGGATTTGAGCTCGGGTCGGATGATCACTGGGGTGCTTGGAAGGCTTGGCAGGGGAAAATTGTCCTGGGGGCAGACACTGAGTTGGGGGGGG
>NC_048233.1:43226199-43230024 GCF_002007445.2 Ailuropoda melanoleuca
GTGGGAGGGGATATTTAAAGGAATTGAGTTCCACTGATTTAGGCGCTGATTTTGGGAACACTGGTGAAATAGGAGTCAATGATTCTTTTGAGAGCCTTCTCTGTACAAGGAAGGGTTATAGGTGCCATGAGGGGATAAAAGAGGGACAGGCATGTTTCCTATTCTCTTTCCCGTATTTGAAGACCTGCCGTATGTCCTCCCTGGACTTGTTGCTCCACTAGTGCTTGTCTGACGGGTGCAAGGAGCTTGCTGGGCAGTTCTCCCCCCCGGGGTGCAGAGGCAAAGCTCCCAGGCTCATTTCTGTTCTGCACACTCCCGCCCCTCCGGCAAAGCACCTCCAGTGGGCCTCCTGCCTCGCCTTCTTCCCCTTCCCGCCGAGATACCTGGGGGCGGGGGAGGGGGGACCTCGGGTGCCCTCCCAGAATTTCCAGCGGCTCCCAGGGGACGAACTGGGGAGAGGGAAGGGTAAGCCTTACGACCCCGAGCGGCCAGGGTAGCAGGCAGGGAGGGGATCAGGATTTGGAATCGTGGAGAATGTTCGGCGAGGAGCAGAATGCTGCAGTCGGAGCCCGCGCTGCATCCTAATCAGCGCTGCGGAGGCTGCGCGGCGAGCCGTCCATCTTCCACACAAAGGGCCGCCCGCCGCGTCCCCTCTCGGCCCTCTGCGCCGGCCCACCCTGTAACTGCCCGGCAGTGCTGGCAGGCGGAGAAGGGGGGACACGGACACACAGGGGCAGAAAGGCCCAGTCAATTCGTGCGATGGCCGATAGAGTGGGGCCAAGAAGACAGAGCTGGTCAGAGCACCCTGGAGAATCAAAGAGACCACCGAGTCAGAGTCCGCAGAGACAGGGAGACAGGCCCAGAGACAGGAGAGAGGAAAGAGGGGAGCTTCCAGAGAGCAGGGGGAAAGATGGAAGACAGACACAAAGAGACACCCAGAGGCCAGAGGCAGTAGAGGCAGACACGGACTCAGAGACATGAGTCCCTCAGACCTGGGCTCAGGGGTCCAGAAGCCCCGAATCCAGAGCCAAAGACTGGCTGATGGACGAGGGGGCCAGGGTGGAGAAGAAACCGGGAGAAGTGCACACAGAGAGGGAGGGAGAGGGAGACAGAGGAGGGAAAGGAGGAGGTGGGGGCCAGAGGCTGAGGCGGTGGGAAAGGGCAGGTAGAGGCGGTGGACGGTGGGATGCAGGCACCGCCCCAAGGGCTCTGCTGGCCTTTTAGGACCTGGGACTCTGGCGGGAGGAGAGGACCATAAGTGTGTGTGTGTGTGTGTGTGTGTGCGCGCGCGCGCGGAACACAGCAATTCAAAGCTCTGTTCAAAATGCCAGAATCATCTGGTGCTGAACAAGATTTCCACACAGCCTCCCTCCGCAGCTACTGCTCTGAGCAGAACAGGTGGAGGGTGGGGGAGAGAACGGCGAAAAGATGGAAGTTAGAGAAAGACTGAGATAGGAAAAGAAATGGCAGAGCTGTGACACAGATCAGAGGGAGAGAAATTGATAGTGAAAAAGGGAGTAGAGAAATGGACAGAAGGCAGAGAAAGACAGAGGTGGAGAAAGAAATATGATGGAGGGGGCGTGGGTGAGAGACAGGGAGAGGGAGGGCGCCTGCAGGAGGGAGAGAGGGGCAGGGAGAGAGCCATGGCTAAGTAGGCATGGTTGAGAAGGCAGAGTAGGGGGAAAGGGGGGGAAGCAAACAGGGCACCTGTCTCCCCAGAGAGGTCACTGGCTGGAATGAAACAACCCTGTGGTGAGGTAGGGAGGTGGTCAATGAGTGCTTCTTAGGACGACCTTGTCTCTCTTTTCTAAATACCATGAACCGATTCCAAGGCCCACCATCTTCTTCAAAGTAGGGCTTGTAATTGCTGCTGCCGGTGCCTGGGTCACTCCTGGCATTCCTCCTTGGGGATCGCCTTTACAGCCTGCAGCACAGCCCTAAGCATGATCATCAGAGGCCAATTTTTATCCTTTAGGAGGGATCTAATTTTTGAAAATTGCCAGGTTTTCTCCGAGGCTGGAGAATAAGGTGAGGACCCAGTGGGGAAGCAGTCGTTCCAGTTAAAAACAAAGTGAATAGGGGAAGACACAGTGGGGGATGCACCCTCCTCCAGGGCTCTGAAAGGTCATTGTGAAGGAGAAGCTCGCAGGATGTGATAGAAGGAGACATTCCTGGTGGCTGCTGGAGCCCCAGTTTGATTTTTTCCGTCTGTTAAAACCAGGCAGTAGTGCTTCCAGGAGCATTCGAGGCCTGGTATTGGAGGAGTGAGTCCTGGCATTTGCCAAAAATATTTGGTCAAATGGTCCTGCCCCTGGGAAACTTACAGTCCCCCTTCCTGCCAACTCATATGCAAAGTAACCTGGTGACACTCCCCCAGCACAGATCAACAAGTGTAAAGGACTAGGGCAAATTCAGAATCAGAGGCAGTTAGTTCAGGGAAGGCTGCCTGGAGCAGGGGGAGTTAAGAGTGGGTGTAGAAGGAGAAACCCAACAGGGCATGGAATGGAGGAGGAAATGAACAAGAGAACCTCTCTCTGTTGCTTCTGAAGCAGGATAAGCAAACTATAAACCAGACAGGAGACAGATTTGCTGGCCTGGAATAAATAGCTGGATTGGGGAACCAGCGTGAAGGGAGATGGAGAGGAGGAGGCTGGGTGATCTGAATTCGCTAGGAGAGGGTGCCCAATGGAGGGTGCCCTGACACGTGTTAGGCAGTGATGCGTGTGCACACAGTTTCTGGAGAAGAGCATATCAAGTTTGCATGTCTTCTGTGTGTGTTGGGGGGGGGTGTACATCCACGTGGCTTTGTGCCCCAGGCTCTTATTTTTCCATCTGTGTGTGTGATTGATATGTTGCTATGTCTGAGTGTGTTTGTTCATTTGTGTGTTTCCATGTGGTCATGTGTGAATGGTATCTCGGTTGCTTTTTGTGTATTTTATTTGGCTGCATGCGGTGGAGTGCGGCGTGTGTGCGGGCGGGCGTGTTGTTGTGTACGTGTGTGTGCCTGTGCGTGTCTGCAGGAGGAGTGGGGCCGGCGGGGAGCCCTGGCTGCCCAAGCATCACCGTCTGTCTCTCTCCCTCCACTGGCTCCATCTGCCCTCGCTGAGATCGTGACAAGGAGGCAAACAGCAAACGGCAGGCAAACTGCTACGCCCAGAGAGACGTGGACCATTGTAAACCGCGCGCAGACTCCTCCTGTGGGGGAGAAACCCGCATGGAGCCAGAGGGCAGACAGACAGACAGCCCTGCCATCACAGTCGCTTCTCTGAGCAGGTGCACCCACAGGCCTACCACGCACTGAAGGCCACACACACTCGCTCTTGACCTCGCTCTCCCCACCACTCCTCCGAGCCCTGCTTCCCTGCCTTCCATCTCTTCCAAACGCCTGCGAGGGTTTGGGGCAGTGGGGCTGGGGGGCGCTCACTCGGATCTCGGAGCCGATCTCCGGATGTCTAATCGCTCCTTTGGCCGTGGAGGGGTGTGTGTGCGTGTGTATGTGTGTGCGCCCCCTCCTTCGCTCCTTCCCCGGTCCCGCCACCTCCACCCCCCTTCCGGCCCGCGGCAGTTTCCGAAATCGCCCGGCGGCCGAGAATTCATTAGCGGGGGGCGGATGTAAACGCAGCGCGGTGGAACGTTTTAATTAGGCCTGAACAATAAACAAGCTAAACGAGGCGCGCAGGGCTCCCTGGCGGGCCCTCAGCCTCCTCCGCGCGGCGCGGACTCATTACGGCTGCAGCCAATTTCACGCGGTCGCCGAGCGCGGGCCGGGCCGGGGCCGGGGGCGGGGGCGCGCTCGGGGTCTTGCCGGGGCGCGGAGCTGGGGCG
>NC_048233.1:43230949-43351098 GCF_002007445.2 Ailuropoda melanoleuca
CACTTCTCCACCATCCATCTGCCTTTCTCAGTGTCCTTGAGATGAAGGTCCCTCCCCACGCCAGCCGGCCGGAGCGAGCTTCTGGCTTTCTTTTTCGGGCCTCTCTCTTCCTCCCTTCTCCCCCCTCCCTCCCTCTTTGCGGCGGACTCTGGCTCCCCCTCTCCGCGCGCCGCCGCCGCTTCTAACCCTCGGTTCCTCTTTTGCCGCAGTCTCCATATCTCTTCGACAGGGTCTCTCCCTCCCTCTCGCTTTCAGACTTTCGCCTCGACTTTATCTTTCGTCCCCAGGCCGCCGCTACCGTTCGGCTCCGGCGTGGTAGGCCCCGTAGCCCAGTTTCTCCGCGTCCTTGCCCTTGGGCTCCGTCTACCCCCGCCTGGGCCTCCCCCTCCACGTTCTCCCTCTGTCCTCCCGCGCCCTACCCGCTCCCAGTCTCCAGCCCGGCTTTCGGTCTGTTTCTGCCCGGCTCCTTTCTCCGACCCGCCATCTCCGCCTGGGTTTCAGGTGTGGTCCCTGGCTTTGCCCCCCTCCCCCTCCACGGGGGCTCTTCGGGCCCAGCCAGAGTTCCAGTTTGGCCTGTTTCCTCCTCTCCCTTCCTTTTGTGAAGCAGCTTGCTGGTTCCCAGTCTCTGTCAGGACTTCCTGTTTGTGGGTGGCAGTGATGAAGCTGGTCTTGGGCCGGATTTGAACCCTGGGCCTGTTCCTCACCATGTAGCCCTTAACCTGGACTTACTCACCTGTGAAATGGGGGAAATCATTTTAGGGGCTTCCTGGGATCGTAGTGAGAATTAGCACCACGGTAGGGAATGTGACACGCTTGGCACGTAGTAGGCAGTCAAAAATACTAGCTCTTACTACTTGCCCTTCCTCAATCTGCTTCCCTCTCTCCTTAGCCTGGAGTTAAAAAAAAAAATGTTACCAAAATAATAGACTGTATAAGCCAAAGCCGCTTGAATATCAGGAATTTCACGTGGTTCAGCCTGACAAATGCTCTAAGGTCTGAACACAGGGAATGCCTGTGAGTGTAGACAAGAAGGGAGGATGGGGATTGGACTGAACCACAGAACACAGGAAACCGTGTGAATCCGTGCACTGGATGGAGCAAATTCAAACCCAGGGAGCATGGAGGCATATCCCAAAGGCCAACCTGCATCTGTCCTGTGGTGGCAGTGCTAGCCGCCCTCTGTCCATGCTGTCCTGGGCCTGTGTCTGCTGGGAGGCTGTGGCCGTCCTGGGAGTCCAGCTCCCCCAGTGCTCTCACCTCCAGACAGGACCGGGACTCCTAGAGCCGCAAGACCTCCATCGTCCTGTCCCTTCCATGCACGTGACACACATCCACACACACAGGTGCCCTGGGATTTCTAAAGGGAAGGACTACCCCACTGGAGATGGATTCCTTCCAGCTGCCATTTCCCTGACACTGAGCCTCGGAGTGGCGGTGGAGACTCAGAATGCTCTCTCTGCTTGGGTTTCTTTCTCAGTTTCTTTCTCCTAGGGAGCAGAATCCATGAGTCACACGCTCTACCTTCTCTGTGTGTCTGGGGTACCGAGGGGAGAGCCAGAGGGAGGAACAGGGGCCCTGCCCTGCAGGAGGTCCTGGGGCAGCTGGGAAGATGAGACTGCCAGCCAGGACAGAGAGGCACAGGGCTCTGGGCGCTCCCTCAGCAAATGTTCCTGAGCCGAGTTGGTCAAGAGCAGCTGGACCAGGCCCCATGACTCCGATGATGGGAGACTGGCAATGACCAAAGGAGGGAAGATGGAGGAAGACACGGAGGTCTCCAAGGTTTCCTAGGAGACAAGAAGAATGATACTTAGTTAGAAAGGAGCAGGAAAATGGAGAGGAGAGGAGCACATAAGTCAGAGCCCTCAGGAAGTGCGTTATCTTGGGGTAAGGAATATGAACCTTGGAGACGGATGAGGAGGAAGTGTGCGTGTGTATCAGGGAGGCAGAAGGATGGGGGAGGCGGGGTCTGCTGGAGAAAGGGCCAGAGAGCTTGGGGGGAGATGACCTAGAGGGCCATCCCTCTGGGGGTGGATGTGATGGGGTGGCAGTGGTGGTGGGGATGTGGGGCAGCCATGTAAAATGTGCCAGGTTTGTAGTGCCACGGTGACCCGGGGCTGGGCGGGCAAGATGTAAGATGCTGGGAAGCGAGGCTGACTTCCCTGGCCTTGATGTGTCCTCATAAGCTGTGAGGATGAATGAGCCTGGATTTCATAGGCTAGTGAGCCATGGCTGGGTGGAGACAGCTGCTCAGGCCATGAAATGTGGGGAAGAGGCCTCTGGGGGTCAGTAGACAGAAAGAGGGAGAGGGAGACAGGGATAGGGATGGGGAGGGGTCATGGGAAGCCTGAAGGCTTTGAGACTTTTATCCTGGCTCTCCCTTTACCTAGCCCTTCCATGGATTGAATTACGTGTTTTAAAGCTAAAAAATCTTCAGTAAATGATCTGGCTTAGCCTTTCATCTTCAGAGGGTAAGATATTACAGCCCCACTTCACAGGTGAAGCCTAAACTTGGCAAAGCTCTCCTGGGCAGAATATGTCGACAAGGGTACCAGGAAGCATGTCTTTGCCCTCTGGGGAGGGATTTCTCCCTGACACAAATAGGCCCCAGGCCTGACTCTTTCCCAGGATAGAATCTTCAGGAGGGGACACCAGAATGCAGTCATTTGATTCTTTGCTTTGGCCCTTATTGGCTCTGTGACTTGAGGCAAGTTACTAAACCTCTCTGCACCTTAGTCTCCTTATCTGTAAAATAACAATACTAACACCTGCTTCTATAGTTTATTATTGAAGATCAAATGAGATTTATGTGAGAGAAGTGTGTACAGTTATAAAGGTTTATAAATCCAGATACATTAGGCATTTTAAACCACCCTTATCCTCATCTTTGATACCTTCTCAGCTACTTCTCTCCAGACCCGCCAAGCACATCAGCCTCCTGTCTCCCAAGCTCTTTGTACCCACCCCCACCCCAGCCTCTGAATCTGGCATTTCCTTCCCTTCAATCTCTGTGGCCATAGGTCCCTCAACACTTGAAGGATCTGGCTACACTTTAACTTATATGCATTTCTTTCTCTGCCAGGGTTTCTTGTCTCGTGTGTCTCTCTTCTCACATCCCAGAGAACAGTATCCTGTCTTTCCTCCCTTGGGATGCCTTCCTTCCCCCTAGGGCTGGATTCACAGGGTGAGTCCAAAGAATGGACTGAGAGAGGTTCAAACACGAGAGGGAGGCCTTGCGGGACAGGACAGCCAACTAGACAGCAAACTGTCTGCTGTGGGGTTCTTACCTCCAGGCTGTGTCGACCCTTCTTCAGAGTGTTTGCCTTGACTGAGGGAGGGAAACAGTCCTCTCCCTCCTGGAGCGAAAGGTTAGAGGGGAATTATTTTCCTAATGTTTACAAGCCTATATTTTGTTCCCTGATGTGGGACACATCATCTAGAGGTCCATCCCACATGAAAAGAAAGGGCAGTCAAGAGAGGGCTTTCCTTTTCCTGTTTGGGTTATATGTGTGTGTGTGTGTGTGTGTGTGTGTGCGTGTATGTCTCTCTTGTCCTAGCATTCACCAACCCCCAGCTCTAAGGAAATCCTTTCCAAAGCGTATTTTAAATTTCTTTTGCTGAAATTAAGCCCATCTCTTTTGTGGAGGCAGTTTCTAAAGTCCAGTATCTGGTTCAGTGTCTTTCATAAAAGATGTGTGTCAGTGGGGGAGGAGAGTAAAGGGTAGAACTTGGAGAAGAAATGTAATTACCCAGCTCCTGGCTTTAATTACATGTAAGCCCTGGATATTCTGAGCTTTATTAAACTTCTGAGTGTCCATGGGGGTGGGATGCATCTGGTGGGTGTTGCTCCCTGGTCTTCTCCGCAGGACCTCTGTGGAGGGTTCTCTTTCTACCCCCCCTGCCCATCCCAGCCTTTGGCTACACACCTTTCGCCCTGCTACAGGTGGCGCTCTGATCAGCTCTTCCAGAAAGGAAGCTATCAACTGTCCAGTCCAGGTGTCTCACTGACACTCTTCTATTTCTCAAGATCCTCTGATGCCTTCTCCCCAAACCCAGATGCTCTCCCCCAACACCATGTCTTTTGATAACCCACTTAGCTGTTCTGGAGGGAGGGACTCTTTCTGGAGGGAGCCTTGTCTCCTCCTAAGCTGCTTACTAATTACAAACAGAAAGGCTGGTCTGTGAGGTTAGTCCCTCCCAAGCTCCCTGGCTTGATGGAAGGAGCCAGGAGCTGGGGGATTTAAAGTGCAATTTCCTGTACCTTTTTCATTTCCTGCTGGGGGTTGTGGAGAGCAATAAGCAAGGTGGGTGGGCAGGCCGAATGACTGGGCAGGTGGGGGATGGGCTGGGCGAAGCATCGCTCCATCACTCTTCTGCCATCCCCCCTTTCCAGGTCTCAAGGTGAGTTCCTTAGGGATGAGACACATGATAAATCAGTACCTGGCACTCCTTCCAATCCCTCTCTTCATTCCCTGAGGTAAAAAAAGTGAGTAGAGAGGATTGGGAGATGATCCAGGTCCCATGATTAGAATAATAGATGACAGGACAGGAAGGAATCATAGCTATGAGTTGGGTCTCCTCAGGTAACAGATGGGGAAACTGAGGCCTTGGAGAGGGCATGTAACCTGTCCCAAAGTCACCTATCTAATGGTGGGCTGGTGTGACTGGGATTTACCTGACTTCCATGACTCTCAGTTCAGTGCTCTTTACTCAGTCGCATGGGCTGTGGGTTGCTCATGTGTCTATGTGTGTGAGTGCACGTGGGCGGGGATGAAATAGGAGAAGGAATAGGGGGGTATGGGGAGGTATCTGGTCACCTAGGGCTCCAGGTTCTAAAATATTCATTCTTTGGTGGGTCTTGTAAAAGAGCACAGGGAAGTCCAACCTTGTGGAAGGCTTTTGTGAGTTGGTCCAGGAAGTAGACAGGTGGATAAAAAGGAGAGAGAGAGGCTCTGTGACTCTTGGAAACGATTAGCCCCACATCTCATCTTACCCTCTTCACAGTCAAAGGTGGATGGGGTGGGGGAGGGAGCAAGGCAGAGGACAAAGGAGCCAATTATTGAGTGAGTGGATTAATTGATTAATTGTCCAGAAGCTTCCAATGCTCCCCCAACAATGACATCCCCTCCCCCCGACCCCAGTCAGGCATGGCCTCGGTTGGCCTGGATTATTAATTAGGGCTTGAAGTCATTTAATGATGATTTCATTATCGACGTGCTGTCTGTCTCGGGCTCAGCCCGGTTGCCAGGGCGACTCTGATCGATTGCCTTTCTACAAGTCAGCCGGCTCCTGCCTCTCCGGAGCCTGACTGTTGGCGAGCACTCCCTAGCGTTCCCCTCTGGTACTGCAGAGTCTCCTAGTTGCCCGCTTTGTGTGACCCAGCCAAGAAACAGGTATAGGGCTGCCTTGGGGGTCCTTCAGCTGGTCTGGAGCTTGGGCTGCCCAGCTTTGGTCCCCATTCCAGATATACTGACCTACCTAGCTGTTGTCAGGGACTCTGGGGATCGGGTCCTCCTTTTCCCTGGTTTGTCGAGTCCTTCTGACCCTGTTCCCCAGTGGCCATCTACTCATATCCCCTTGGAATGGGCGTAGGAAGAGGTAGGTGACCTCAGTTCTTATCCTGCAGCCTCTGAACTTACGTCTGGGAGGCCCAAACCAGCTGTGATAAGGTTTTTCCTCCCCTGCTTTTTTTTTTTTTTTTTAAAGATTTTGTTTATTTACCTGAGAGAGAGAGAAAGAGAGAGAGGAGGAGCAGAGGGAGAGATACAGGCAGACTCCGTGCTCAGGGCAGAGACCCATGCGGGGCTCGATTCCAGGACCCTGAGATCATGACCCAAGCCAAAATCAAGAATCAGCCGCTTAACTGACTGAGCCACCCAGGTGTCCTGATAAAGTTCTTCCAGCAGCTAGAGACGCCTTGGGCTCTAACTATAACCAGACATCTGGCCTCTGGGATGTTAATATGAGGCTGGCAGGGAAGAGGGTGGGTAGAACATTTCCCCTTTAGACTGCTTGAGTTAATGTTCTTAGGGTCTCCCCTGGCCCTGAGAGGAGCTAGGGGAGCTCGTCTTTGCAGAGCCCCAAGAAAGCTTGGGGGAAAAGGCAGGGGCCAGTTTGCGATGCAAAGTCTTAGGTCTTCAGAAACTTGGCTGGTTGCTTCATCACTGGTCCCTTAAAACCTAGATTCACACATGTATGCTGGCCTCAGGGTCTCTATTCTCTGCCTCGGTCTCTCCTTTTGTGGGTTTCATATGTATATCTGTGGGGGCCCTTTAGTGGAGTGCTGCTTGAAGGCATTGATCGTGACTGCTCGGAAGGTGTCTCTATTGTTGATTCCAAATTAATGGACAGCCACTAACATCTCATTTTGCTTATACTTTGCATGGTGTTATTTAGCTCTCAATGCAGATACGGTCCCAGTCCTTAACCTCTCCTCACTCCTCCCCAAGTGGTCCCTACCTAGAGTCTGGCCCCAACACTTTCTCCAGAGCTGTGTGCCTCTCTTGTCTGCTTTCTCTTTCTCCTCAGCCCCCACTCCCCTGTGCACTCGCTCTGCCAGGCTGCATTAACTCTGAAAAATTTAGGGCTGAGCTTCAGGCCTCTTTTGATTGCAGCATTTGGGGGAGAGGGCAAGGGAGGCACTTTTTCTATCCACGTAGGGGTCCCCAAGAGCCCCAGGTTGGCACTGGGAGAGAGCCTGGGGGCAGCTATGGCAGCAGCTCACCCTATCAGCTTTCTGGGCACATCCACCACCAAGCAGCACCTGAGAGGGGAACCGGCTCCGCAGTGAGCCGAGTGAGATTGAAGAGGATCATAAAGAAAATATATATCCCCCTCCCCAGCCTCGCTCCCTCCTCCTGCTCCACACTTGCCTCCTTCTCTCTCTTTGTCTTGCTCCCTCCCCCTCCTCACTGCATCCCTGTTTTCTTTGTTCCTACTTTGCCTCCATCACCTTCATCTCTGTCAGGCAGATCTGTCTGTCTATCGGTCTGTCTGTCTCTCCGACTCCAAATACATTTTGGTCTGAGTTTTTCCAAGGCTGTGTCTGCCATCAGCTCTTCTTTCTCCCTGCCTCCCTCCCTGCATCCCTCCCTCAGTCTCCGAGGGTCTGTCTTCCCATCACATCTTTATGAGGTTCACCGTGTGTGCCTTTTAGTTTCTCCATCCACATCTCTGGTCTCTCTTCTTTTGCTGCCTCCCCCATCCCTGTTCCCTCTCTTGCCCCCCCTTCCATCTCTCTCCCTTGCTTCTCTTATCTCTGTCTCTTTCAGCTCTTCCCCTGTCTCTGGCTCACACCCCTGCCTCCTCTCCACCTCCCTCCTCCCACCCCTCAAGGTTCAGGTACTTCGTGTGAAATCACCTGGATGGGCTCCAACTGCCGGGTCCCCCATGCTGTACCCCCACCTGCAGGAGAGATTTATGGCCCCAACTCTGCGTCCTCTGCATTCCCCCCAGCCCTGGGCCAGTTCTTTTCATTACCTGGTGATTATCTGGGGGCCCTGGCATTTCCCCCAGCCTCCCACCCTCCACCCAGCAGGCAGTGAATAGCATAGGGAGAAAGGGGAAGGGATAGCTCTTGGGACCAGATGCAAGGACATAGAGACCCTCCCCCTGCACCCGCCCTTCTTTCCCTGAAGCAGATGCACATCTGGGAAAATCCCAGCTTGAGGCAGGGGAAGACAGCCTAGGACTGTTGGAACGGACATAAATCAAACACCCAGATGCCCCTCCCTTACTGTTCTGTCATCACAGCCATCCTTCCAATTCCTGCCTGTCTCCTTTGCCTCTAGGAATTTTGGCTCTGTAGTCTTGGCTGGGCCACTCATCTGTCCACTGCCCAGAATAGGGCCTGGAACAAAGGAGGTGCTCAGTTAATGCCTTTGGTCCATGCCTAATGGAGATGTGTGAGAGCAGGGTCAATGTGATTTTTAGGTTTTCCTCAGTTGGAGGTTTTTTCTGAGATCTGAAGCAATCCTTTCTGCTCCAATTTCAATGCTGTGTCTTAGTATAGTTAATATAGACTCCATCCCCTTGCAGTCCTGCCGCCACGCTTCTCTCCTCTCCCTCCAACTCCACCCTAATTTAGGGTTTAGAGGAATCTCAGCACTATCAAGCAAAGGCAGTGATGCCCTTTTCCCCTGAGACTGATGGCTTTTTGGGCCGATCACTTGGGCATTCAGCTCTTGGTCTCTAAGTAAGCCCCACCTTCCCCATCTCTGAGAAGTCGTGCCTCTGTTTGAAGAAGGATTGCTGGGAAGGAGGAGGCACCTTCCTTTGGTCACTGTTTCAGGGTCTTGGAAACCCTACTTTTTTTTTTTTTTTTTTTTTAAGATTTATTTATTTGGAGAGAGAGAGAGAGAGAATGTGTGTGTGCCGGGGCGGGGGGAGCAGAGGGAGAGGAACAAGCACGCACGTGCTAAGCAGAGAGCCCGACATGAGTCTTGACCCCGCAACCCTGAGACCATGACCTGAAGTGAAACCAAGAGTCTGATGCCTAACTGACCGAGCCACCCAGGTGCCCTGGAAACCCTACGTTTTGAGTGTCTGGAGCAGGAAGCTCTCTAGGTAGGGATGGTATCTTTTTCTTTATTTCCTCCAACACAATGCTCAATGCATATTCAGTTAGAATATGCTATGATCATTGAACGACTGTCTCAGGAAATCCCTTGTGGTGAACTTATGCCAGTTCCCTTTTAGTTTTATTTCTGGAGTGACGTGAAATGTGGGGGAGGGGAAGGGGACGGATGGTGGTGGGAGAAGAACCTAGTAAGATGTTTTGGGTGAGGTGGTTGGAGGGTGCTTCTATCCTTGTTTAAAGGACTCCTGAGTGGGTTCTTTAGCTGGATCTGGGACTGGCCCCCAAATCACCGCAGGCTGGGCTCCACCTGGCTCCCCACACTCTCCTGCCAACTGGGAATTCCTCCATGCACAGGATCCTGGAAAGAGTGTTTACTTCTAACTTCGCATCTTGCTGCCCAGTCTCAAACAACATCCCATTTAAGCCCTCACTCCGCCTCCTCGCCCAGGCAGGGACCCACTAGTCTTCCTTTGCCCACCTCCAGCTTTCCTCCTGGAATGGGGCTAAGCCACTTCCTTCCCACTTTCCCATCTTCCCAAAGCCCCTCCCTGAGGGTCCCGCTTCCCCAAGAGCCCCGCCTCCCCGAGGGTCCCGCCTCCTCGAGAGCCCCGCCTCCCGGGGGCCCCGCCTCCCCGAGGGTTTCCGCCTCCCCGAGAGCCCCGCCTCCCCGAGAGCCGCCTCCCCGAGGGTTTCCGCCTCCCTGAGGGCCACTGGCTGGGTCCTGCTGCATGTCCTGATACTACTTGGCCAAGCTCCTGACCTCTTCTTGGGTTTAGCTTGCACTTTCTTCTCAGGTCTCTCTCCCCTGAGGTAGAAAAAGCCCACGGGTAAGTGATTGCTCGTGTTTACGGAGCTGGCAAGAAAACTGACAGAGCCTGAGAGGAAGAAGGCGGGGCTCGGAGTGCCACTGGCTGTGGAAGCCTGTGGTGTTTGAGCAGAGGGTATTTCAGGGCTCCAGAGCTAGACTCTGGAGTGGGGCGGGGGGTGGGGCAGACCAGAGGCCTTGGAATTTGGGAAGGGCAGGTAGGTTAGCTGGGGTTGGAGTGATTTGGAGGCCTACACTCTGTTCTCCTCCAGACCGGAAAGGTTCTCAGCTCTGCCGAGGAAAATAGGAGTTAGGGGAGGTTGTTCCTTGGCGCTCCTCCTCCAGCGTCCTTCCCACCTCTTTGCCCTGCCCTCCTTCCTGGCCTTTCCTTGCTGGCCTAGTGCGGAGCTTGCTTTCCTCATCTGTGTCTTTCCCACAGGGCCTAGCACAGAGTGTGCTCAGACCCATTCTTTGAATGAATGGAGAATCTTCCACCTGGCTCTGCTGCCTCCTCCATGTTTTGCTTCGTTTCTCACTGGAGATTCTGAAAGTCTCTGTATCTGTCTTCTTAGGGCATTGGTGTGGACTTCACAGAAGAGCAGGTCCAGTTTGATAAGGCGGTCCACTGTAAG
Source organism: Ailuropoda melanoleuca (assembly GCF_002007445.2). Lineage (NCBI taxonomy): Eukaryota > Metazoa > Chordata > Mammalia > Carnivora > Ursidae > Ailuropoda > Ailuropoda melanoleuca. The sequence goes on from NC_048233.1 coordinate 43,240,962, forward strand.
GAGAGAAGATTTATGGGTCTTCTTCCTCCAGGCTCAAAGAGCTAGGTATCTATTTTTGCAGCTGCTGAATGTATCGCCCTGCCTTTCTGAGCTAATTTTAAAAAGCTGCGGTGGAGATTGAGTATAGGCTAGGTCAGGCTGGAGGAGGAAAGATTACCAAGTTCCCCTGGGGTGGGGCTGCCTAGTGGTCTTTAAAACACTGTACGGAGGCTTGTCTGAGGTCCCAAATACATTGTAAGCGAGCCAGTGCTAAATAAACCTTGAAACTTGATGGCTCTCTTCTCTCTCTTGAAATCTATCAATTTTATGTACATGATAGGCATATTTATTGATTGATAAAGTCTTGGAGGAGAAGCCTGAAATAGGACTGGCTTTCTGGGTCTCCAAGAGGCATTTTGCTGTTATCACAAAACATATTTGCAACTCTTTAATTTCTAAGGCCCTTGGAGTCTTAAATTGTTCTCTGCCCAGCACCCCCACCTTCCCCGTCATGTACCCTGTAGGCAGTACCTTGACAGCAGAAGCCCAGACAACACTTATCCATGCATGACACCGGTTGTATTGATTGTATGTGGCAAATGTTGATTTCTAGGTTGTCTTTCTCTTGCCCTCTAGCAGTTCTTGGGCAACTTCTCTCATTATGAATTGATACGGGTTATGTGCCTCCAGAAGGCAGACTCATTTTGACCTTAGTTTAAGCAAAATCATGTGGAAAGGCCAATTTCCTTCACCAAGTATATTCCAAAGTGATAAAAAATGATTTTTGGATTATGTTCTTTTGGGTTACCCTTATCCTTTTTTTCTTTTATTATTGCAGAAATCATGAAGCAGACTGGGGATTAGAGAGATCAAGGGAATAGGGATAAAGGGTCTCCCTTAAAAAAGGGGTGGTGGAGGCTCGTTGTTGTACATCATGATGCATGAGCTGGGGTGCGGCAGATGGGTCTTTTTAAAATTTTTATTTATTTATTTTAGAGAGGGAGAGGGGGGGTGTAGGGGCAGAGGGAGAGGGGAGAGAGAATCTCTCTCTCTCAGGTTCCACACCCGGCGCACAGCTCAACATGAAGCTCCGTCTCACAACCCTGAGATCATGACCTGAGCTGAATTCAAGAGTTGGACGGTTAATCAACTGAGCCACCCAGGCACCCCTGTTTTTTTTTAACATTTTAAGTTATTTTTTCAGATTTCTTTAAGTAATCTCTAAGCTCAATGTGGAGCTCCAACTCATGACTCTGAGATCAAGAGTCTCGTGCTTTACCTACTGAGCCAGCCGGGCGCCCCCAGATGGGTCTTGATGGAGAAGTCACATTGTTCTGTATTTGGATAAGAACTCAGGACTTGGAGACATCAGAGGATCTGGTGTCTTTCCTACAGCAAAACAAAAAACAAATTAACTTTCCAAAGGAGCAGGTGGCAGGGTGGAGCAGCACAGTCTGGTGAGAGAGGACAGAGAGAAGATGACAGCCAAGTACTTACATGGGAGGACAGAAGGACACATTGAAAGATATGAAGGAAGATAACCAGAGAGATAGTTGGCCCTTCCTAAGCCACCTTGTGTGCAGTGTGTTACTGAGCCCGTATATTGGGAGGAGGTACATGGAAGAGGGAGCCATGGGCTCTGACCACTCATAACTGTTAGTCTAAAAGTAGAGACGGGCGACATCTGGGTGGCTCAGTCGGTTAAGTGTCTGCCTTTGGCTCGGGTCATGGTCCTGGGGTCCTGGGATCGAGTTCCACATTGGGCTCCTTGCTCAGCGGGAAGCCTGCAACTCCCTCCTGCTTGTGTTCGCTCTCTCTCTCTAACAAATAAATAAATTTAAAAAAATAAAAGAAGAGACAGGGTATAGTGATAGATGGGACCACTGGATGGATTTCTAGATTCTATGCTTACAAAGAAAGGAGGATTTTGGGGGAAAAATAGCTGTTTTCAAGGCTTCCTGGAAAAAAATGAGTGTGGCTAAGTGCTCATTGTAGATAAAGGCCATCCTACCTTACAGTTGTAGTTTGGAAAATAGGCGGGCGGGCAGATGGATTTCCTTTTATTGTTTTCTCCTGAGGACTTTTATTAGGTGTTCTGGGCTGACAGGTTTCGGGGTTGAGGAAAGGGGAGTAGAGGATCATAGGGGGAATGAGAGAAGAAATTGATTTTCACTGTTGACATCAACGTATCACATCACTTTTTTTTTTTTAAAGATTTTTATTTATTTATTTAACACAGATAGAGACAGCCAGCGAGAGAGAGGGAACACAAGCAGGGGGAGTGGGAGGGGAAGAAGCAGGCTCATAGCAGAGGAGCCTGATGTGGGGCTCGATCCCAGGACCCTGGGATCACGCCCTGAGCCGAAGGCAGACGCTTAACCACTGTGCCACCCCGGTGCCCCTCACATCACTTTCTAATCCCTTAATTTCACGCCCTTCCTGGTTTTCCCCAGCTCTCTTCTGTTTTCTTTTTTAAAGATTGATTGATTAATTGTTAGATTTAGAGAGCATGTGAGTGGGGGGAGGGGCAGACAGAGAGAGAATCTCAAATAGACTGCTGAAGAGTGAAGAAGTGGGGCTCGATCTCACAACTCTGAGATCATGACCTGAGTGGAAACCAAGGGTTAGATGCTCAACTTACTGAGCCATTCAGGTGCCCCTCTCCAGCTCTCTTTCTGATTCCTGTTTGGAAAATCCAATTCTGATTCTTCCTGGTAGCCCATCTAGTTTCTGAAGACATCTAGAAGCAGAAGCTGAGGATTTTCTGATTTGTCAAGTTGATCATCTTGTTTTGGTGTGATAGAAATGTTAAGAATTTCCAAAACTGGATTCTGACTGAAACCAAACCTGTAAATGTGTCAAATCATGAATGAGGAACATTGGCTTTAACTCTGTTTTCTCAGAAGTTATCCCAAAGAGACTAAGAAAAGCCACCTTGTTCATAACCATCCCAGAATGATACTAGATAATATGGAGTCTATACGGCCTCTAGAGAAGCTCTGGCTATTTGATTGTTTACCCAAATAATGGTGCAATGAAACCAGTGTTGTGTCTCCATGTAGCAGGGACTCCATCGATTTTGAAGGAAGGAAGCACAAATGTTTCTGTCTACATCTACATAGACTTTGGTCTACATTTGGGGGGTTGGACTTGGTCTATACACAGTTGGTCTGGTGTGTGTTAGCTGCATCAGAATGGGTTCTCACTGACTTGGAATTCAGCCTCCGGCGGACTGGGATGGGATTTGAGAGGTGTCGTGCCGGGTTGGTAGAGTAGGTAGGTGAGTTGGACGAGGTGGCTGTGCTTCCTCTTGGTCTAATGAGCAGACAGTTTGGGGTGTCATGCCTTCAAGTTCACGTCTCGGTTGCACCCAGTAATATTTACTCGTGGAATTAGGGGTTCTGGCCTCATTGAGAGAACATGAAGCATGTTCTACCCTAAGGAGTTTCTATTTATTTAATTTAATTTTAATTTTAAAATTTTTAAAGATTTTATTTATTTGACAGAGAGACAGTGAGAGCACAAGCAGGGGAGCAGTAGAGGGAGAGGGAGAAGCAGGCTCCTCACTGAGCAGGGAGCCCGATTTGGGGCTTGATCCTGGAACCCTGGGATCCTGACCCGAGCTGAAGGCAGACACTAACTGACTGAGCCACCCAGGCACCCCTATTAATTTTTTAAAAAGATTTTTTTTATCCATTTGAGAGAGACAGAGCATCAGTTGGGGGGAGGGGCAGAGGGAGAAGGAGAGGGACAAGCAAACTCCTTGCTAAGTGGGGAGCCAGATGCAGGGCTTGATCCCAGGACCGAAAGATTATGACCTGAGCTGGTCAGATGTTTAGCCAACTGAGCCACCCAGGTGCCCCATTTTTTAAATTTTTTAGGAGTTTTAAAAAAATTGTTTTACTTAAAAAAAAAAAGATTTTATTATTTATTTATTTGAGAGAGAGAGGGGCGAGGGGAGGGTCGGGGGGGGCAGAGGGAGAGGGAGAAGCAGACTCCCTGCTGAGTGAGGAGCCAGATGCAGGGCTCAATCCCAGGACCCTGAGATAATGACCTGAGTGAATTCAGATGCTTAACTGACTGAGCCACCGGGTGCCCCAGGAGTTTTTATTTTAGAAAGGGGGACAATGGATTCTTCCAAGTAATATTCAATCAGAATATAGCACAAAGTAAGAGTATAGGTGGGAAAATGCCTGGTAAGTGATCCATTTGGTGAGATTGTTCTCAGAAGACTCCTGGGAGATAAGTTTGGATATTTATTTTCTTTATTATGAGCTGAATTTGGTTACTTCAACTTTAGCATGGGGGGGGAGGGGCAGAGGGAGAGGGAGAGAAAGAATCTCAAACAGGCTCCGTGCCCAGCGCAGTGGCTGGCACAGGGCCGGGTGGATCCCAGGACCCCGAGACCACGACCCTAGCTGAAACCAAGAGTCAGAGGCCCAACCAACTGGGCCATTCAGGCGCCCGTACTTCAGCTTTCTTTCCAACCTTTCAGGGAAACTCTCCGAACTTTACTTATCTTTCCCCAGGGGAGAAGTAACACTGAAATGATTTCTCTATTCCTTTTCTGCACAGACCAAGACTGAGAATTATTATTATTATATTTTAGTGTCTAGATCTGTACTAATAGCTGTAGCAAATATTTAACTGGATCTGTATAGTTGGGCAAACTGGATTTACTGGTTCAAGGTGTGGTGGAGTTTGTTTTGTGTTTTTGGTGGGGGGCATGGAAGAAAGGCCAGAAAAAAGGCTCTATTTTTTGGCTCATGGCCCAAACTGAAGATGTAGCTGGAACTGATGTTTAATAATTAAGAGGAAGAAAAATGTTGCTTTTGCTTGAATTCTTTTGCACAAAGAATCACTGTGGTGCCTGCATTTTCTAATTTGGAATTTGCCTTTGTATTCATTTACACTTAGTTGAAATCTGATCTTTAATAGATTGAATCCAGCCTTTCTCACTTAGAAACTTTTTATGGTTTCTACTTGAGGAAACCATCCAATTTCTCAGTTTAGGCCCAACCCAAACTCCACAGAATCCATCTGTATAGTGATTTACAGGCAGTATAGGAAAAATGGTACCACATGCAGCAAATCCTTTTCTCTGGGAGCTTACAAGACGCGGGCATTTCATGGATACTTCTCTCTACTGAAACAAGTGAAATCCTGTTCTGCACACTGTTCGGTCGTTTGACTGTTGTCCACTCCCCCCTTCTGCAGGCTAGCCTTACACGTAGTTATCACAGTTTGAGTTGACTAATGCCAAAGCATTAGGTGACTTATTTTCCAAATTAAGTAAGGCAGTGGAAGTAATAAACTCTGTGTTGTCTGTCTGTTCCATTGTCGCACATCAAGGGGATGACACTGGAGCAAATCATAAATGTCACAGATAATGCACTTGGTCTCAGCCAATTTGGGTTCTTTCCTTTGTACTCTCACTCTGTTGTAGTGAGAGATTTGTAGAGAGAGTTCTGATTTTAGATTGTTGACCTCACCAAACAGGGCTGTAGAGTCTGGGGTATTTCCTTGGTGGTGGCCAGGTAAATCTTTGTAACTCAGGCTTTCGCTGGGGGAGGAAAGGCAAGCTGAGAGTGTCATCAGGCAGGAGCTCATCACCTACTACTCCTGCCCTCTTCCCTAACTGGGTGTTCTCCCAGGGCAGAGTTCTAGGCCAGTGAGATCTGCCACTGGGTATTCGTGAGCAAAGAGCAGGCGTCAAGAGGAGCAAACTGGAGAGCTCAGATATCTCTCTGTAGGTGTGGCCAGAGAAGCTTCCGGAAGGAGGGTCATGTAGAGCAGGGTTTGGAAAGAGCGGGTTCTAGGCAGAGACCGACAGTCTGTGTGAGAGCTGATATTAACGCCAACAAGATGTGCATGTGTGGGGAAAGATTTGTCCTGTTCAAGCAGGAGCCACAGAAAAGGTTATAGTAAGAGTAAGTGGTAGAAAAACAGTGAAAAGCAAGCCTTGGAAATGCAATCTTAGAAGTTTGGATTTAATAGAGAGCAGGAAACTGCAGGTCTGGTTGCGGGGGAGGGAGAGAAGTAGGGAGAAGGGGAGAGAGAGTCTTTTTAAGACTTGAGGAAAGTGTCATTTTCCAGAAGGAGGGTAGAGGGCACTCACACTTCAGTTATCTGCTGCAATGCAGTAGTCCGGGAGAATGTGATTTAGGGCTTTATCCTGCTTCAAGGAAGGGCAGCACTGTCTGATGGCTGCTTGGGTGAATCCGAGTGAGAGCTGAAAGGATCTCATTTTTAGAGTTTCCGCTTTTATGGACCGGGAGGGTGGGCCAGGAAGTATGGCAGGAGGCTGGCCCTGGATATGCAGTTATTCACAAACTGTAGGAACCTGCTAGATGTGGACAAGGTGCTAAGTGTCTAAGTGACTTCATGTCAGCTGAATTGAATTGAAGGCTAGGTTGGTGATCCCCAAATATCTGAAACCAATGATTTCAGTTGGAATTCCTTAGATTTAATCCACATGTTAATGCAATTTCCCTGAATAAAGTAAGGGTCTTTAGAAGCTGCTTTGTCAATGCTCTTGTTTTTGGACATATTTGGGGTTTTCTTCTTTTTGAAATTAAAATAGAAAGGCAATACTTTATCTTCTGTTTTGATCTTCCTATACTAATAGCATGTTCAGAATACCCATTATTCCTTATCTCAAGTCCATATTTCTTAATAACCTTAAAAAAATAATGAGATCCAAAAAAGACAGAGAGGTCTGGATTGATATCTCATGTCCATTGGTCTTTGTGCTTATTTCCATGGATGATTAATAAATATTAACAACGCTCTAGGTGCTTCAGCTCTGGTCAGAGACATGCGTCATAATGGGGAACACCAATGCTCATTTTTTATATTCTACTGGGTCAGGTCTCTGGTTGTCAACAACAATCAAACCAGTCCATCTGACAGAGCTCAAGTCCTTTTTCCCAGCATCATCGTGAAGTTTTAGCGCTGGAATGGGGTAATCATATTTTGGAGTGACTGGCAAGCTGACATTTTTCTGGTAGTGGGTTCTTCTGGGTTAAGGATAAAGAGGGGATTGCCATTCTCTGGCAAACATTCCCAGTCTGCTCCTGATTGGCAGCCAAGTCTGGGGAGCAAATGGCCAAGTGAATTAGGAAACTTAAAAAGATGTTTTGTTTAACCATCCTCATTAAATTGGCACCGTCTGCCTTCCTACTCTCCTTTGTCCCAGTTGGGGCTGTCCTTTGTGACAGATGTTTCTTAACGGTGTGTGCCAGCAACATCTGGAAGCCTTGGGTGACGGCTGAGGTTTGGGAAGGCCAAACCTGGAGGTTTTTAGGTTTCCAGGGAAATTGCAGTCGTCTTCCTGCTATTGCACTCCCGTTTTTAGAAATATCAGCTCCCCATCCCCATTTTCCTTGTGCAATGAGAATGAAGACTTTGTTTCCTTCTCTAGCACTTCCTGACCCCACCGAGGATTTTTTTTTCTTCTCAAGAATGAGATAATCACTAGAAAAGATTTGGGATAAAATGATGAAAGGCTAGGATGATGAAAGAAGTCTCAGGTGGGTGACATATTTGACATCTAGAGATCTATTATCTTATATTTCTTCTTTTTTTTTTTTTTTAAATTTATTTATTCAACAGAGATAGAGACAGCCAGCGAGAGAGGGAACAACAAGCAGGGGGAGTGGGAGAGGAAGAAGCAGGCTCATAGCGGAGGAGCCTGATGTGGGGCTCGATCCCATAACGCCGGGATCACGCCCTGAGCTGAAGGCAGACGTTTAACCACTGTGCCACCCAGGCGCCCCTATTATCTTATATTTCTACTAAAAGCCAAGCAAAAGGAGATGGGTTAAAGTTGTGGGTAGGGGGGCGCCCGGGTGGCACAGCGATTAAGCGTCTGCCTTCGGTTCAGGGCGTGATCCCAGCGTTATGGGATCGAGCCCCACATCAGGCTCCTCCGCTATGAGCCTGCTTCTTCCTCTCCCACTCCCCCTGCTTGTGTTCCCTCTCTCGCTGGCTGTCTCTATCTCTGTCAAATAAATAAATAAAATCTTTAAAAAAAAAAAGTTGTGGGTAGGAATTATAGTTAGCTATAAAATCATATCTGGGAACTATTGGAATAGGTATGAGGATGCTTTGGAATCTTCTTTGGCATCTAAAAATATAGTCTGAAAAAAAATAAAATAGAAATATAGTCTGGGGACATTTTGGCCCTAGACGGGTTAGGATTTTACCTTTTTTTTTTTTTTTTTAAAGTAATCTCTACATTCAGTGTGGGGCTTGAACTCAAGGCCCTGAGATCAAGAGTCAGATGTTCTACTGAAGGACCTAGCCAGGCACCCTCCCCCCACCTCTAGATTGGGTTAGGATTTTAGCAGGTCATGGTTAGACGGAGCTTTCAGATTTCATGATCCCTCTACTTCTAGTTCTGGCCCATGAGTATCTATTTGGGATGAAAGGGAAGACATCGGCAGAGGGTGACCTGGGCTCAAAGATAAGAACTGGCGCAAAGACTCCTGTGATGTCCATGCTCTAGAGTCTTGACTGTTTGTGGAGGGAAGGTGCTGTGGTAGAAAGAACATGGTCTTTGAAGTAACAAAGAACCAAGTTCAAATTCTAGCTCTTCTTTTTACTGGCTATATGAGCTTAGGACAGTTGTCTCACCTCTCACTCTGTAAAGTGGAATAATGATACTTATTTCATTGGGTCGTTAAAGGAGATAACATATGTGCATTCCTTACAGCTCAACAAATTCTGGTTCTCTTTCACCCCTCCTTCCATGTATCCCTAATTCTTGCGCATGTACCTGGTTCCCCTATTTGCAAGATACCATTTTTCTCTGCCTTTAGCTTCTGCACATGTTCCGCAGTGCCTCTTAGAGTCCAAGCCTAGGGCCCTGATTTATTAATTTGTGTTAGTCCCACAAAATGACAATAACAGTATGTAGTTTTTATAACTGTACTAACATGAGCCAAGGTTGTGGTTTCTTTCCAGGCATTTTTGCTTACTGACAATTTTGGTTGTAAATCAAAGACAAAGGAGTTCTATCTTCCCACCCACGCCTCTGATCTAAAGTTCCTGATTCTGGGTAGGATTTTGTTCCAACCAAAAGTGATGGCATGCTGGTTTATAAATGTCATTCAGGGAATGAGAATCCATAACCTTTAGTACTGGGACATTCTTGTTTTCCTCCTAACTTTTTCATCTGAGAAATATGAAACCTATGGAAAGTTACAAGAACAGTTATAATTTACATCCATTTATCTTTCACCAGGATTGCTTGTTAATATTTTGCCACATTTGCATGCTCTCTTCAGTGTGTGTGTCTGTGTTAATGTGTGTATGAAATATGGTCCATATTCAAAGTTTACTAATTGTCCAATTTTTTTGAAATAGTAGAATGTTTCTCCCTGATCCAGGTGCAATCCAGGGTTCTGCATTATATCTCATCGTCGTGTCTCTTGATTCTCCTTTAATCTGCAACCTATCATTCCTGACGTTGACAGTTTTGAATGGCATAGGTCAGTTGTTTTATAGAAAGTCAGCTTTCTGTAGAAAGTTGTTTTGTAGAAGGATCATTTTTTTTCATCAGATTCAGGTTACACATTTTGGGCAGAAATATTATATAAGAGCATTCTTTTTTAAAAAAAGATTTTATTTACGTGAGAGAGAACGAGAGAGAGAGCACAGAGGGAAAGTGAAAGGGAGAAGCAGACTCCCCACTGAGCAAAGAGCCCAACGTGGGTCTCGATCCCAGGGCTCGATCCCAGGACCCTGAGATCATGATTTGGGCTGAAGGCAGATGCTTAACTGACTGAGCCACCCAGGGGCCCCTATATAAGAACATTTTTTTTTTTTAAAGATTTTATTTATTTGACAGAGAGCACAAGCAGGGGGGGCAGCAGGCAATGGGAGAGGGAGAAGCAGGCCCCCCATGGAGCAGGGAATCCAATGCAGGGCTTGATCCCAGGACCCCAGGATCATGACCTGAGCCAAAGGCAGATGCTTAACCGACTGAGCCACCCAGGTGCCCCTATATAAGAACATTCTTAAAGACAACGAATGGCATGTCGGCAGGGAACAGGTCTTCCTCCCCATTGTGTTTGTAGGGTTAAGGACAAGGACTGGCATTTAGAAGGTGCTTAATATTTATTCAATGAACGACTGAATGAATGACCTAAAACTCTCCCTACTATCTAGGTGTATTATTTTTCTACTTGAGGAGAGGAGGAAGAGCCGCCTTCTCCTATATCTTAGTCCCACTTGTTTTATACATGTTTGAAGGCTCAAGGGTAAACTAAGACCTCTGTAATTAGCCCACAGAGATGGGAAATGAGTTGGGGACTATGACGTGAGGCAAACTCTGGAGTCTCTTTACCCTGGGGGACGAGCGGTGATCATACTACGTTGAGACTGGAGGATGAATAAGGCGGTCCTCAGATGGAAAGAAAAACAGCACGCAGAACCTAGGAGTACATGGCCTGTTCCCTTGCTGAGAGAAATTAGTTATTTAGGTTTCTAGGTTTTACTATACTTCCCTCCCTTAACCCCCATTTGAATCCTAAGAATGCCATGGTGAAAATTGATTTCTGTCCCTCCTCCTTTCCCAGTGGGGACAACCCCATAATTCTCTCCTTCTCTACCCTCCATTTCCCTCCCCACCCCCCACACACAAGTGTGTATTTTCTAACGTTTATAAACGGTGGTTGGGCGGCCATTCTCTCCAGATTATTTATGGTTGAGAAAATCTGTAACTCCTTGGACTCCTCGTCTTGGCGTAGAGGCTTTCATCCCTGTCGCCCGGGGGAGCGGGGTTATGAGAGGTACTCTTTGCCTCTCAGAAATGTGTTTTCAGGCTTCCCTTTGGGGCCCTTTCTCTCTCCAGCTCTGATCATCTCAGACATTTCTGACAGTCCTTCCTGAGGCATCTGGGGCTTGGGACTGGATTAATCTATTTAATTCTGCAAGGATTGCGAGTGCCTGACCCACGTGGTTCCTGCCCCCTTTCTAAGAGTCTCCCTACCCCTGTCTTTGCAGTCCCGTATTTCACCAGGTTCCAGAAAGAGCGCCTCTATCTCCATGTCAGCTCTTGATTACCCACAGCAACGGTGGGATAACCCAAAATAGTGAATGATACTAAAATGACTTTGGTTTGATTTTTAAGTGATTGAATCCTGCCTAGAGATAATCCATAACGTGAACAGTTTCAACGAAAGCAGTCCATCAGTTTAGTCCATCATGTCCATCACAGGGGGCTGTATGGCAGCTCTTCTTTGGCATCTAGAGAGGGGGGCAGATGCAAGAACGCAGCTTGCTCAACCCTAACCGTGTTGTCAGAAGCACCAGACATCTATTGAGGTCTCTGCAAAACTTGTCTCCATGCCTTGTTTTCAAACTTCGGACGAGGCCTTTCCTTAGTTTGAGAACCCGATACTTAGTCCAAAGAACATGAAAATCAGTAGCCAACATATGAAACTATCACCTTTTCTAGGGTTTCCATCATACCCAGAGTAAAAGCCAAAGTCCTCATAGTGATTCTCAGACCCTACATGAAGGATCTGGCTTCCTCCTTTCTCTCTGACCTCATCCCCCTACTGCTTCCCGCTCACTCACTCTGTCCTGGCCCCACAGGCCTTCCTTGTTATACCTCAAAGATAGCCAAGTACCTCTTCACACCCATGGGTTGGTGACTATTAAACAAACACAAGATAACGAGTGTTGGTGAGGATGTGGAGAAATCGGGATGCTTGTGCATTGCTGGTGGGAGTGCAAAATGGTACAGCTGTTGTGGAAAACAGCACAGTGATTTCTCAGAAAATTAAATATACAATTATCATGCGATCCAGCAATCCCACTTCTGGGTATATATCCCCCAGAATTGAAAGCAGGGACTCAAAAAGATATTTGTATGCCCATATGCAGAACCCGCATAACCCATGTGCCCATCAGTGGGTGAATGATAAACAAGACGTGGTATGTACCTACAATGGAATATTACTCCACCTGGTGCAACATGGATGACCCTTGAAGACATCATGCTGAGTGAAAGAAGCCGGGCACAAAAGGCCAATATCGTATGATTCCACTTACATGAGGTCCCGTTCATAAAGACAGAAAGTTGGACGGTGGTTGCCAGGGCTGCGGGGAGGGAAGAATGGGGAGTCACTGTTTAATGGGTACAGAGTCTCAGCTGAGGAAGATGAACAAGTTCTGGAGATGGATGGTGGTGACGGTTGCACAACAGCGTGCATGTGAGGCTGTCTTGGACCACCCGCCTTAAAATCACAACACCTTCTTCGAGCACATCCCAGCCTTTTCTTGCTTTACTTTTCTCTGCAGCACTGACCACAGATCCCACACAATCTGTATCCTTATTACTTGTTTACGGTCCGCTTCCTCCTGCAGGAATGTAAGCAACTCGAGTGGAGGGATTTTTGTGTTTTTCTTTGCCTTATAGCAGTTTTGAATAACTGGGGACCGGTCTGTTTGTTGAATGAATAAATGAATGACTGCAATTACACACACACACACACACACACACGCACTTCTAGACAAGGCACAAACAGAAAGAGAAAATGGGAAGATTGCATTTTTCCATTGGCTTTGTTAACGAATTCCTTCTACCCTAGGGGATGAGACTCAGCCCCAGTGTTCATGGAGGCTTTTGCTCTGTTTACTCTTTTGCCTGTATTCTGAACTGTCTCCACTTTGGAAGTATGAGTGTACTACGTACATCACACTTGCTATTATTTCAGGCTCTTGGCCTGAACTCAAAGCCTCTACTCTTGTATTCCTAACTGCCCTCTTCCAGAGTTGCAGGACTGCTTGAAGGAGGACTTTGGAAACTCTTGGAAAGCTCAGCTATCCAGACAACTTTATACTTGTTTGTATAAACTGGTTTGATTGGCTCTGGAGTTTTCATTCTCTGGACATTTTAAGGTGAATGAGAGAATTTATATAATTTGGGATCAGAGAAGGATCTGTGTTTGGATAGAAAGAGATTGATATAATCTCTGGAGATGTTGTGTTCCAAGTCCACTTCTCTGAAACTGTGAGCACCTGAAAATAACTATTGAACAGCCTCATTAGCCTTCCTCTCAAGTCTTTACCAAACTTCTAGCAAAGCAACTGGTATCCAAACTATATTTGAAGCCATTCGGGAGGAGCTGCAAGGCCAACCTCCTCACTGGGAGGAGGGTTAACACCCAACCAGGGGAACCAGTGGAACGTACTGCCTTGGAAAAATGTTTTGAAAAAGAAAGGTCCAGAGTGAGGGCAGTACCCTTCTCGGAGATGGAGGAGTGAACACAGTGACCTCCAGGATGGAGGAGAGTGGGTGGGGCTGGCTGGGAAAGCAAGACAGCTTGCAATTTAGTGGGTGGGTTGTTGGATTTGACAGGAGTTCTTGGCGACTTGGGATGGAACTTTTGTTCTGGAGTTTGGAATGAGCTCAGAGACTGAGAGAAGCATGGGGAGGAGGAGGGAGGGAAGAGGGGGAGCTGGGGGCATTATGGAATTCATACAAGCTGGCTTCATGTTCCCTGGCCTCGCTCTGCATTTCTTTAAGTACCTCCCCTGCGCCAAGCACCTCCTCTGGGAGAGACTGTTTCCTAATTAAAATGAGATTCACAGACCCAGGGCCCTCATTAGGAAATGTCCTCAGGAAATGCTCTTGAAATAGACGATTGTGCATGTTCCAGTCTCCTGTTTCCACCTCTCTTTGGCCCTTTTTCTCCTTCCAAAAAATGAAAAAATTAAAAAAAATCCTACTTCTAGGAATCTCAAGATACAGGAGTCAATTCATAATCTATATATTCATATCCTCTGTCCTAAATGCTTCTTTTGGTTGCTTGGTACAATTATGAGGAGATCCTTGTCCTGGGTAGTGAGGGTTGGGGGTGGGAGTGTGGAATACAAAAGGAGGAGGTATATGGATCCTGGCCCTGCCCTCTGGAAGCTTTTAGACTGTAAAGGAATTTAAGTGACACACCCAGGACACCACCAGACAGAAAGGGGGAATTAGTTTCAGCTGAGCACCAGGACAGACTGTAAGTGCTGGCAGGGAGGGAAGGAAGGTAGGAGATGGGGGGTCAGTCAGGATGTCTTTGGAAAGGCTTCCTAGACGTGGAGGGGAGATTGTAGAATAGGGTTGAGAAGAGCTAGAGGGTCAAGACTGGACAGAAAGCAGTGAGGAAGGTGTCCTTGGCAGGGCGGGGAACTTACCCAGGTGAAAACCTGGTCCCAGGAAAGGTAAGTCAGGATGTGAGGAGCTGAGTTAGGAAGGGGGTGATGGGCCCGAGAGAAGGGGGAGAATTAGGATGGGGCTCTGACAGTGGGGTCAAAGAGCCTGGACTGAATAGAAACCATTGGAATAATTACAGATTATTACACGAAGAAAGGGCATTTCTGAACGTGGCGTTTGAGGGCGATGTTTCTCTGTATTGTTATAAGCTGGATTGCAGGTAGACTTTCTCAGGATTCCCAATCACGGGCTTGCTTTTTCCTCTGTAAGTTTGGTTGTTCATTTGTTTGTTCTGCCTGCTTCTGTTGGGGTCATAAAATATGATTACTTAATTCCCATGTGTTTTGTTCTTTGGGTTTCTTCTCTGGTATCTTCCCACTTTGTCTGTAGGCCCATTTTCACTCATGTTCAGTACAAGTGGGACGAACCCAAGGACCACCCTGCGAAACAGAGTTGAGGGAAACAGAAATTATCGAAAGCATCTCCCACCCTGCCGTTCAGTTTGGTCTTCCTCTGAGATTCTTGCCAGGGTCCATGGATGGACTGCAGGAGAGTAGATGACATTTTTTTTTTTTTTTTTTTGGAGGTGAGCGACCTCGGAGGAGTCTGTGATTCAACAAATGTGAAGACCTACTCTTGTGCTGTATTGGGAGGCGGGTGGCTGAAGATGGTTCCCCAGAGAGAGAACCGTGGTGGAAGCATCCTTAGTGGCAATTACAGGAGCCTCCAGAAATGGTTGAAGGGGCTGAAGAAGAAAGAGGAGTTGGGAAAAGGGACATGGGTTCAGAGGGAACCAGTGGGAGGGGTGCCCCATCTTCCCTCATTCTCCACTCTCTTTCTTGCAGGTATTCCTTCTTTGCACACTCCACATCCTGACGATTTCAGGATTCTGGGTCCCCTTCAGTTTAAATCTATGGAGCGTCTGCCAGTTATCAGGCTCTGTTCCAGGTACTCTCACGACATTATCTCCTGCAATTCCTTTGTTGAACCCTCAGGGCCCGGCGTGGGGTTGGTTCCCTCTCTCAGCCGTGGTGTGTTGGCATCATCGCTTCTTATCAGGCCCCTTTACAATGCATTTTCTTTTTTCCTTTCATTTTTATCTCTATTCTCATTTCCCCTCCTCACTGGAGGCACTTGCTTAGTGTATTTAACAAGCGCTCCTCCAATCCATGCTTTATATGTGTATCTATTTATATTTTTATTTTTAGAAAGATTTTATTTATTTGAGAGAGAGAGAGAGCAGGGGGGAGGGGCACAGGGAGAAGGAGAGAGAGTCTCAAGCAGGCTCTGTGCTGAGCATGGAGCCTGACGCAGGGCTCGATCCCAGAACCCTGAGATCATGATCTGAGCCGAAACCAGGAGTCAGACACTTACCTGACTGTGCCACCCAGGCGCCCCTATATGTGTAGTTAGTTACATTCATCCATTCAACAAATACAGAGTGGCAACTGTGTCAGGCGCAGTTGTAGGTATGGGGAGTACAACCAGGAGCAAAATAACAAAAAAGTTCTGCTTTTTTACATTCTGTTAGAGTGGAGCTTACATTCTGTTGGAGTGAGACAAATCATGAACAAATAAATAGGTAAAACAAATAGTACCTTAAATAGTGATAACTGCTATGGAAAAACAAAAAAGCAGGGCAGGGGGTTAAGGTCTGTTGTGGGTAATCAGGAGCAGACTGAAGTTTTATATGGGGTGATTAAGAAAGGCTTGCTGCAAAGGTACTGTTTCACCAAATGCAGTTAAGGGAGCAATCATGTGGCTATCTGGGGTGGAAGTGGTCCATTTGTAGGGGACGGCAAGGACAAAGGCCCTGAGGTATGTTAGGAGGCCAGAATGGTTAGAAAGCCAGTGGCTCGAGAACAATGAATGGGAAGACAGAGAAGCAGGAGGCTGAGAGGTACCTTGGTCAAGTGCAAATTCTGTAGGACTTGCAAGCCATCTAAATGCAGACTTTGGCTTCTACTCTGAATAACAAAGGGACACCAGTGGAAGGTTTTAAGCAGAGGGATGGCATGACATTTTCAGCAGACATATGTGTATCCTTGACAAACGTACAGCATTTTGGGGCTGCTCTTAAAATAAGTGGCATTGCGCCATACCCCTCACCCTGCTTTTGCTTTTCCTATGGAACATTGTTTCTGAGATCTACCCATGTTGCCATCTGTAAATCTACTTTATTATTTCCGACTACTGTGAGTTACTCCATTGTGCACATACAGCACATTATATTTATAAATTCCTCTAGTAACAGATGCTGGCATAGCTTCCAGCCTCTTGCGACCACAGTCTTGTGATGAAGGTGGGTCTCCTTATGGACTCAGGAGAGTTTCCTTGGGGTAGGTACCTAGGAGAGGGATTGTGGGGGGGGAGGGTTACTTTGTATCTTCTCATTGAATTCTCATATTGATTCAGTAAAGGAAGTAAAATAAGATTCCTTAAGGACAAGGAAACTGAGGTTTAGAGAGATTGAGCAAATTACCCAAGTTTATATAATGAAGGGAAAGAGTCAGGGCTCGAATCCAAAAATTTTGACATAATGTTCTGTGCTCTTACCACTTTGTACCCAGCACTGCCTCTTCTAGAAATAAGACGAGGCACCTGTAGAGAAAGATCGTATTATTATTATTATTATTTTTGAAGATTTTATTTATTTATTCCACAGAGATAGAGACAGCCAGCGAGAGAGGGAACACAAGCAGGGGGAGTGGGAGAGGAAGAAGCAGGCTCATAGCAGAGGAGCCTGATGTGGGGCTCGATCCCATAACGCCGGGATCATGCCCTGAGCCGAAGGCAGACACTTTTTTTTTTTTTTTTTTTTAAAAAGATTTTATTTATNTTTTTTTTAAAGATTTTATTTATTTATTTGACAGAGACAGCCAGCGAGAGAGGGAACACAAGCAGGGGGAGTGGGAGAGGAAGAAGCAGGCTCCTAGCAGAGGCCTGATGCGAGGCTCGATCCCAGAACGCTGGGATCACGCCCTGAGCTGAAGGCAGACGCTTAACCGCTGTGCCACCCAGGCGCCCCCGAAGGCAGACACTTAACCGCTGTGCCACCCAGGCGCCCCGAGAAAGATAGTATTATTATTATTATATCGGAGCCTTGTAGTTTTCTTTTTTGACTTCTATTTTTTTTTTTTAATTTTAAGTAGGCTCCCTGCCCAAAGTGGGGCTTGAACTCACAACCCCTAGATCAAGAGTTGGAGGCTGTATCCACTGAGCCAGCCAGGTGCCCGAAGCCTTGCATTTTTCAGTGCTTGGTCTAACTCAGTCGGCCTAGGACCCCAGAGTGTTTATCACCAGCATATATGAGGGTGTCTAATTAGAGGCCTTAGAATTTCAAGGCGAATTATATGGAATAAAACAGTTTTCATTTTCTCATGAGGGTTAGCTAACAGGTTTGAATTTTAGTGCATGATTTTGAGGCTGGACAATAATTTACAAAGATTAATTGCTTTTCAAAGTTTGGGGACTTTGGATCAGATGTTAACATTAAATATCAGGTAGATTATATTACGTGCATATGGTTTGCTAGATGCTGAGCTGAGTACTTCCCAAGCATTATTTCACTTACTCCTCACAACAACCCTATGAGGTATTTACTTTTACTCCCATTCGTGGAAACTAAAGCACTGAGAGGGGAACTAATTTGTCCAGAGGTTGAATTATGATTTAAATCTGAACAGCCTACCTGCACAGCCTTTACTCCCAACTACTCAACTGGGCTGCCTTCCAGAGAAGGAAGCTTTAGAACCTCTTCTCTTTGAAATGTAGGATGATTTCTTCTCAGTTGGGGTGGCTTAGAGCAGTCATGGGAAGCGAGGGGCTAGGTGGACAGGAATCTCCAGAGGGAGAGGATCTGAAGTTTGAAAATATTCCCCAGGTGTCTTCATTAGGCCTCCTTCTGTCCCCTGAGGTGAGCACCTCTGCCTTAGGGCATCCTGCTTAGATTATAGGTTCTGGACATGATGCCTTCGAAAAAGTAGGGATTCTCTAACTGGGCGTGGGTGGTTGGCTGCCTATAACCCAAGGTAGCCTGATATTTTTGAAACAAGTGTCCTCAAAGGCAAGCAATTCTTTATCACCTATGTGTGGCTTATACCTGCCATGAATGATCTGCGGTCAAGGTTTTATCACAGTTGGTTTTCCCTCCACACTTTTCATTTTGATTGCCTTCTACAAGGAAGGTAATACCATTTATATATTTACCTGAGTCAGGTCTATAAAGGTTGCTTAGTTACAAGGTATGTATCTCAAAGTCAAGTAGATAGGAATTCTGGATTACGTGCTCTTTCAGGTTTCTCTTCCCAGTTTGTACATTTGTTCAACAAATATCTATTGAGCACCTAACTCACAGGAGGAGGAGACGGGCAGCTGAACTGGAATTTTTTTTTTTTTTCAGGTTTTATTTATTTATTTGAGGGAGAGAGAGCAAGCAGGGTGGGGGTAGAGGCAGAGGGAGAGGATCTCAAGCAGATCCCCACTGAGATCAAGGCTGAGCCGAAATCAAGAGTCAGACACTTAACTGACTGAGCCACCCAGGTGCCCCTGGAATTTTGATACATTAGGATCAAGTGGCACATGCAGGAAGCCCAGCTGCTATGAGAGCACATAGGAAGGGCAGCATAAGGATCAGGGAACCTTCCTGGGGAAGCAACTTCTGAGCAGGGGGATTGAAAGATAAGGAGGGCTTAGCTAAGCGAAGGGGGCTGAGGGGCATTAGAGGCAAGGGACCAGAGTGAATGTAGAATTTTGTAGCTGGAGCAGGAACTGGGTAGGGGATGAGGCTAGAGGAATAAGCACGGGTCAGATTATGAAGGGAGGAAGGATTATAAAGGAAGGGCCGTGGGGAACCACTGAAGGGTTTGAAGTCTGAGGTAAGTGGGGAACACCTCAATCACATTTATAGTGTAGAAAGGTTCCATGAGTTAAGAATTGACCCTCCTTATCCATCTCGTGTGCTCATTAGTAAATCAGAACACTGGAACTGGTAGGTGGCAAATAAGGAGTCTAGGTGGATTTGTAAATGGGGTCCCAATAACCCAAGGGTTTCTTTTGATAATCTGTAGAGAAGACTTTTCAATTTTGACTTGATTTTTTTGTCTTGAAAAACCCCTGACAACATTTCCTAAAATTCTCTCCAAACCAAAGCTTGAGTAGGGAGGAGAGTGGGGATTGCATGACATTGTTCTCTCTGTTCTCCACTACTCATTTCCGGGGCATTGCTGTGAATTGCTCATCCAAAGCCTTGCTCCCCATGAGGAGGGGACCATTTGAATAGCAGCAGGGGAGTAGGGGAAGGAGGAACCACACGCCGGGTTCGTTCATTAAGAAAATATATTTGGCATATTCAGACAATGGTTTGAGCGAGTTAAAAATAACTTCTCGTGAAAAATTAATGGGGAGTTATAAGTGAGTGTTTTAATACAAGCTCACAGAGCAGGGCAGCTCCTCCAGGTGGCTGGTGGCTGACATCACAGATGGTGCAGGGCGTTTATGGAGCATGGTGTGGCCAGCGAGGAGAGTCGTCTGCAGAAGTGAGCTCACCTTTCTCCCGGAACCCAGAGAGGGAGGAGACAGAAGGAACTGTTTTGGTTGTGAACGACTGAGCTAGGTGACTTATTTCTTTTCTCCCTTCCCATCACACTCTCATAACTGTGGACATAAAAATTGTAGTGAATTTTGCCTGGTTGCTTCGGGTGAAGTTTATTGAATGTCAGGATTCATAAAATGGCCTTTCTGGCTCTTCTCCCTTCTTAGTCATGGGCCTGGTGTTGGCTGCTGCACCCATTTCTCGGGTGCTTCCTTACCCGACAGCCTATTCCTCCCCTTCTGGCACGTAGTTACGAAGGCCCTGACCCTTTCTCCCTCTTCCTCTCTTCACACAGCACCCCTGTGGGCCTAGGTGGGTCAGGTGAAAGGTTCGACTGTACTTCCTTGGCTCTCAGTACAGCTAAATGGTTGATGCAGAAGGAGGAGGAAGGGGGGCAAATTGCCGTCTGACCTTGGCTAGCTGATTTGGGGGCTAAGGGTTTTAAGACTGGGGGACCAATATTTGTATTTTAAACTCTGATGATATTTAAAAAATGGGTCTGTAATTGCAACGAGGCCCTCTAGGCCGTGAATTAATGTGTCATAACTCACGCCCAAGCACTGCGCAAACATCCCGCGTGTGAATTATTGCACAATAAATTCATGCCCTGTTGTGTCTTACAGCTTAATTAGTACATGAAGCTACATGAGTTAGACGAACCCAAATGGGATTATGTCATGTGGTGCGTAAAAAAGCAGACTGTTGGGAGGTATTTGGCACTTTTTCTGGGGGGAAAGGAGAGCTGATTTTTTTCTGTAATGTCCTTTGGTGTCTGTTTCTGTGATATTTGGGCTGCAACAGGTGACATGTGACTCCTGACCTATGGTTGGTTGGTTGAATATGGGTTCAGTAAATATTTATTGTTTACCGTGTCTTAGGCATCATGGAGGGAGAGCACACATAAAATGAAATACGAAGGAGCAGCTTTGAAGCCTGAGCATGAACTCTGCAGCCTCAACCCAACCCAGCCCCAACCCGGCTTAACTCAGCCTCACTGAACCCAATCGGAGACTCTGTGCCCCCTGGGCTTGCTACAGCGCTCTGATGCTAGAATCCTCTCTGATTTCAGCTAGAATGCTGTGCCAGGCACTTTGCAGATTTGGTAAAGAGCTGGTACGTAGACATACACTGGAGCAGTACGTGGCTAAGATTTCCCCTGCCAGAAGCCTGAGCACTCCGGTTATAGTGGCCCTGGGTGTTTGCAGCACAGTGGGTGCAGGTGTGTATGTCCTGGCTGGCGAGGTGGCCAGTGATAAAGCAGGACCATCCATTGTGATCTGGTTTTTGGTGGCCGCCCTGTCTTCTGTGTTGGCTGCTCTGTGCAGGGTTTAGTACTCGGCTTCCCCAATCTGCTTCTGTGTATCTCTCCTTGTGGGTGAGCTCTGGGCTTTCACCACTGGCTGGAACATTATCTTGTCCTCTGTTACTGGTACGGCCAGTATGGCCTGGGCCTGGAGCCTAGCTTTTGACAACCTGATTGGGAACCAGATCTCTTGGACATTGAGTGAGAGCATTTCACTGTATGTTCCCTGTGTCCTTGCAGAATATCCAGACTTCTTTGCTGTGGGCCTGGTGGTGGTACTCACCAGGTTGCTGGCTCTGAGGGCTAGTGAGTGTGTCTCGGTTACTACGGTGTTCATGGTGGTGAACGTTTTGGTTCTTGGTTTTGTCGTTATTTCTGGCTTCATTAAGGGGAAGCTGCACAGCTGGAAGCCCACAGAAGGGGACTATAGGATGACACATCTAGCCTCAGTGCCAAGTTGTGCAGCTTGGGCCCTCTGGGCTCTGGAGGATTTGTGCCCTTTGGCTTCGAGGCGATTCTCCGTGTTTAGAAACAGCTACCTGTTTCTAAGCATTTACTGGTTTTGACAGCATTATTACCGCTGCAGAAGCAGCCCAGAATCTAAAGCGTTCCATCCCCGTGGGCATTGCGATTTCAGTGTTCATCTGCTTTTTGGTGTATTTTGGTGTCTCTGCGGCCCTTATGCTCATGGTGCCTTATTACCAGCTTCGACCTGGGAGCTCCTTGCTTGAGGCATTTCTCCATATTGGCTGGGCCTCTGCCGGCTATGTTGTGGCTGTTGGAGCACTCTGTGTTCTTTCTAGTGGCATCTTTTTCTTTTTTAAATAATTTTTTATTTATTCATTTGAGACAGACATACAGAGAGAGATACAGAGAGACAGAGCACAGGAGCAGTGGGGAGAAGCAGGGGGAAAGGCAGAGGGAGAGCGAGAAGCAGACTGCCCGCTGAGCAGGGAGCCTGATGTGGGACTCGATCCCAGGACCCTGAGATTGTGACCTGAGCCGAAGGTGGACGCTCAACCCTCCGAGCCCCCCGGGTGCCCCTCTAGTGGCATCTCAGACTCTGTGTTCCTCATTCGCTGAAAGATCTCTGTGATGGCGGATGATGGACTCCTGGTTCGGTTTCCTTGCCAGGACGGCACATCAGAACAGGGATCCGCACTGTGGCCGCTGTGGCCTCGGGCATGATCACGGCTTTCGTGACATTCCTCTTTGGCCTCACTGAACTTGTGGACCTCATGTCGATGGGGACCCTGCTTACTTACTCCCTGGTGGCTACTGGTGTTCTCGTTGTCGAAATGAAGGATGAAGAAAATGTAGCAGGGGTGCAGCGGGAGAAGGGAACTGCGGTGGAGAAGCTGACCCTGTGGGGACTCTTGTCCAGGCAGCCCTGCGTGCACGCCCCCCCCCGCCGGCACTCTCCGGCCGGGTTGTCTATATTTGCTCCCCGCTGCTTGCTCTGCTGCCATCTCTCCTCTGCCCGGCGCTGGCTCCGTGGCCGCTTTGGCTTTCTGGAGATCTAGTGCGGGTCACAGTGGTTGTGCTGGTGCTGGTGCTCATTGCTGGGGTCACTGGGGTCATCTGGAGACAGCCGCAGAGCTCCACTCCCCTTCCCTTTAAGTTCCCTGCTCTGCCTCTCCTCCCACTCCTGAGCATCTCTGTGAATGTTTACCTTATGACGCAGATGGCAGCTGGCTCCTGGGCCCGATTCGGTGTCTGGATGCTGACTGGGTTGGCTCTCCACTCTGGCTGTGGGATGCAGCATGCGTGGAGGATTAAGCCCACTTTAGGGCGCAAACTGAGGACCTTGAACTCAGCAGTGCCAATACATGTTCGATCTGACATCGTCACACCTGAATGCCGTCTGGTCTCCCTGCGCTGTGGGGGAGAGTAGCTTGAGCACACAGAAAGCTAGGCCTCCCATGGAATGTTGATGGGGAAACAGTAACAGAGCTCTGTGTTTATTGTGGAGTTAGGGATGTGTCTTTGCTCTTTCTCATCTTTTTTTTTTTTTAACTTTTCTACTTTTCAATTGTGTCTCCTTACTGGCTTTAAAAATTATTATTAAAAGAAAACAGAAAAAAGTGTTTTTGTTTTCTTTGGGTAATACCCACCAGTGGAATTACTGGATCATATGGTAATTCTATTTTTAATTTTTGAGGAACCTCCATACTGGCTCCACAGTGGCCACGCCAACAGCCACCAACTTTGCATGATGGTTCCTTTTTCTCCTCATCCTCCCCAATACTTGTTATTTCTTGTCTTTTTTTAAATTTTAGCCATTCTGACAGGTGTAAAGCGGTATCTCGTTGTAGTTTTAAATTGCATTTCCCTGATGCTGAACGATGCTGAGCATCTTTTCATGTGTCTGTTTGCCATCTGTATGTCTTCTTTGGAAAAATGTCTTTCGGGTCCTCCTCTGCCCATTTTTAAATTGGATTGTTTGTTTTTTGGTGTTGAGTTGTGTAAATTCCTTATGTATTTTGGATTTTAACTCCTTAGATATATCCTTTGCAAATATCTTCTATTCAGAAGGTTGCCTTTTTGTTCTGTCGATGGTTTCCTTTGCTATGCAAAAGCTTTTCACTTTCACTAACTTGAAAAGATATACGCACCCCTATGTTATTGCAGCAGTATTGACAATAGCCAGGATATGGAAGCAAACCAGGTGTCCATCAATAGATGAACGGAGAAGGAAGATGTGGTGTATATACACAATGAAACATTATTCGGCCACAAAAAAGAATGAAATCTTGCCACTTGTAACAACATGATGGACTTAGAGGATATAACGCTAAGTGACATAAGTCAGTCAGAGAAAGACAAATACCATATGATTTCTACTCATATGTGGAATTTAAGAAATAGAACAAATGAATAAATCAAAAAAGGAGACAAACGAACAAACAAAAAATGCCCTAGAGTCTTAAATACAAGGAACAAACTGACGGTTTCCAAAGATGAGGTGGGAGGGGGAAGGGTGAAATAGATAAAGGGGATTAAGAGTGCACTTATCTTGATGAGCACTGAGTACTGTATAGAATTGTCGAATCATTACACTGTACGTCTGAAACAAATATAACACTGTATGTTAATTATACTTCACTAAAAAAATAACCTAGAAACGGACAAAAAAAAAAAGCTGAAAAATGGTCCCTGCTCTTAAGGAACTTATATTTTGTTTTTTTGTTAGAAGCTTCTATTCTTTTTCTTTTTTTTTTTAAGATTTTATTTATTTATTTGACAGAGAGAGACAGCCAGCGAGAGAGGGAACACAAGCAGGGGGAGCGGGAGAGGAAGAAACAGGCTCCCAGCGGAGGAGCCTAATGTAGGGCTCGATCCCAGAACGCCGGGATCACGCCCTGAGCTGAAGGCAGACGCTTAACGACTGAGCCACCCAGGAGCCCCCTATTCTATTTGTTTTTTTTTTAAGATTTTATTTTTAAGTAATCTTTACATCCAACGTGGGCTTGACTCACAAGATCAAAAGTCGTGCTGTACCAACTGAGTGTCAGGTGACCCCATAAGCTTATCTTCCACCACAGTGGGTAGAGCATAGCTGCCACACAAGGTAGAAAGTGTTGTCATAAGAAATATACAAATAAAGTGTCTTGGGAATTCAGAGTCGAGGATGATCATTTGTGGCGGCACAGTGGTGAGGGCTGAGTGGTGAAATCAGAGAAGACTTTGCAGAGGAACAACATTTGAGTTGGCTCTCTTCAAGGACCGATAGGATTTTGCCAGAAGTGGGCGGCAGGGAGAGGGTGTAGGCAGAGAGAACAACCCTAGGAAAAGGACAGGAGGACGAGGCGGTGTTCAGAGCACACTGAGGCTTGGCTGTGTGAGGGGCAACAGAGCGCGCACAGGTGAATGGGAGCCAGAGCTTCCCTCTGGGCACAGAGCACGTTGGCTTTGAACCCACCACCCATGCTGAAAACCCCTGGGGTTGGTTCTTTACTTGGTGATATCTGTGTTCCCGGACTTTCAAGTTCCTCTACTATTGTCAGCTTCGGTCCACCTGCTCAGAAAGTGCAGAGCTTAGAGCCAGGTGTCCTGGATTTTAGTTTTGTTTCCACCACCAACTAGCAATGTGACCTTGAGCAAGCCGTTCAGTTCCTTCAGTGCTCTCCTTATTTATCTGTAATGTGAGAGGTCAGAACTGGTCATTTCTCAAGTTCTGTTTAGTTAAAAAAATTAAGAGTTTCCTGTTTGTTTGTCGTCCTGTTATTCTCCCAAATAGGTCTCTCTACTGCACGAAATCGGAACCTGCATCCTGTCCACTTTTTACTATAACCCATTGTTGGAGCTGCAGAGGGACAATAAATAACACCCCATTTTCCCCTCCTCTGTTTGGAACCAACTGATAATCTAGATATACAGACAGATGGTTAAACTGTCCGCTTTAGAGCTGCAGCCTAATCGGCTTGTGAAGACCGCATCGCTCAATTAGAAAGACTTACTCCTCACAAGTAGTGCTGAGCAGCCCCTGCCTCTTACCACAGGGGAGAGCCTGCTTTTATTAGGTTTTCTCATGTATGAGCAGGGTGAATGCCTGTGTCCTGTGGGCAGGTTGGTTCTGGATAAAAATAGGAAACCAACAAAAAACTGGAAGAGGCTGAGCTGGGCATGCTCAGTGCTGTCTCTTCAACTCACTAATCAAAGTCACAGTGAGATGGGTGGGGTGGAGAGAAGCCAGGAACTGTACTCTACTCAGTGGTGCTCAAACTTCAGGGGTGTCACCTCACCTGGAGGACATGTGAAAACAGCTTTCTGGTCCCCGCTCCAGCATGTGGAATTCGGCTGGTCTGGGTGGGGCCCGGGAATTCTAACAAGTTCCTGGGTGATGCTGATGCTGTCCAGGGACCACACTTTGAAAACCAAAGCTCCAGCTAAAGCCCTTCCACATGTAAAGATGAAGGGAGGGAAACAAAGGTGCCCTTTGAACACTTACCTTCATTTAATGAAACATTCAGGTGAAAATACTGTTGTCAATCCTTTCCCAGTCGGGAAATCATAGTGAATCATTTCACAGTGTGTGTATATATCAAGTCACCACTACGTACACTTTAAATATCTTATAATTTATATGTCAATTATAGTTCCTCACTAAAGCTGAAATAAAAAAATATAATACTACAGTTATCTTTATTTATTTTGTTCCCTAGATTGTGGATCATAGTAAGGAGTGTATCTTGTTCACTCCCCCAGAGCATTCACTGGGGGCCAGGCACAAAATGAGCATTTAATAAATTCATGTTAAATTGAATTGAGCCTTACACATGTCTTTGGTTCTCCTTCCTTTCAGGCTAGTACTGTGCTACTCCTCTCGAACTATCTTCTAGGAAAGTCTCCTTGACAAACGGCATTAATGTCCATCCAGAAACTATACCTAGAACTGTATCTAGATCTGTACCCAGCATCTAGAACTGTACCCAGGCATTTCTAATTTTGCCTTTGTTTGGGTATGCCTGAATTCTGGTGACTGTCCTGTCTGTTCCATCACAGTGGAATCTTGCTCACGGCAAGGGGGAGGTTCTCTCCTTCCTCTAGACCCAGCAATAAGAACAGTGTTTTTCATTCAAAGAGCAGCAGGGAAAATACAGCCCTGGGGCAGGAGAATGCCTGAAACGACCTCCTCTGGTCCCTCTCCATCTATTCCCATGGGATTTGGGGGAGGGGCAGGAAGTTGCAAAATTGATAGAAGGCCCAACCCATTCTACCTGACTCCACAGAATCCCTGAAGTCTAGACTGGCTCCAGCGTGGGCGCAACAGGTATCTTTCTTGAAGCAGAGTTCTATGCTTTGGCATAGAAGGGCCAGTGTCTTTCTATTGTACTGATGTATGGGGCTTGCCCTGGGCGGGAGGGATAGGAAGCTACTTTCTTATTTGCAGAATTTCTCATATTCGTAATTGGGAGGAGGTGACTCCAGGGAATCCTGCTAGAGACAGGATTACCCGTATGCTTACCAACTCCTTTAGATGCTGTTTTGAGAAATTGGTACAAAAACCTTGTGAAAGCATCTAAGATTCTTGGGAGAGAGAGAGAATTTACACCCCAAATGTGGAAATAAACAGACTGAAATAGGAGGATTTAGGAACTAGATAGGGATGGAGGCATCATTCCTTTGGAAGGGAAGGTCTGAGTAGAAACTGAGAGAGAGGTATTGGTCAAGAGACACTTCCTGGAGGAGGATGCCTATGGAGCAATTTGGGAAATAAAAGAGGGATAGGTGAGTTGGAAAAGAAGAGAGACAGTAATTCTAGGCTCCATGGACCTTAAAGAGTCTGAAAGAATGAGGCTGTTGTGAGGGATGTGTTTTTTTCACATTTGAAGGGACTTTATGAGCCAGGTTTGTACTGTGTATTGTGCCATAGAGCGAGATTTCTGGAATCATATCTCATCAGGAAGGGATGAGATATGATTCTCATTGCCATCTGGAGGATAGACAGACAGAAGGATGCGGATAGACAGACTCTTCCTGGGAGACAGTTGTAGAAACTGCTACAGTCATCTAGAGCCTGGCTTTTCAAAGTATGGTGCGTGGGCCACCAGCATGAGTGTTACCCAAGAGCTTGTTAAAAATGCAGAATCTTAGGGCCCAACCCAGACCCACTGAATCAGAATCTGCATTTTCAATGAGCTCCCAGGTGATTTGTTTGCTGTTTCAGGGAGGGGCCTACACTGGGGAAATTGAATTTGGGGAAGAGGGAGAAGTGTGGGCCCTGGCTCCCCTCCTGTCTCCAGGCCTCCCACACCAGTCACTATGCCAGGGTTTGGCATTCTGCCCACTTTGGGAAAATGCCTGCCATGCCCACGCTGGAATCTGCCTTGTCCTCAGGGGCTGCCCTGGGGCAAGCATTGCGTGGGTTGGGACTGCTGCCAATTTTGTTTCCCTACTTCAGATGATGGACTGAGAGGGACTGGGGAGGTCATATTAGTCATGCCCCACCTCAGGGTTGTACTGTCCCTTAATCAAATGAGTGATAATTTGGTGATACTAATTGAGGAGGCTATGGGGGTTGGAGGGATTGAAATAGGAGTCTTTAAAAATGTTTTTTTAAAAAATATTTTATTTATTTATTTGACAGAGACACAGCCAGTGAGAGAGGGAACACAAGCAGGGGGAGTGGGAGAGGAAGAAGCAGGCTCCCAGCAGGGCAGGGAGCCTGACACAGGGCTCGATCCCAGGACCCTGGGATCACACCCTGGGCCAAAGGCAGCCTCTTAATGACTGAGCCACCCAGGTACCCCCGGAATAGGAGTCTTAATTGTTGTGGAAATTAGGATATTTTTGTATTTTCATCTCTCAAAGATATTTTCATCTTTCAAAAGCTTTAAGGAGAGACCAGATGACTAGATAAGGGGTTATACCCTGGTAGGGACCAAATTAATGCTTTTTAAGGGATCTTTTGATGACTTTTAATGGGTTATTAACAAAATACATGAGACCTGTAATTCCAGAGACCTGGGGAAATGGGCAATTCAACAATTTTACCATGTGAACATTTGATAATTTTCTTAAGCTTTTGAGGGTTTGTGTACCTCACCCCCAATCAGAATGAATGATGAAGAGAGGCCAGTATTGAAGGAGAACAGATTGAGATTGAACATAAGGAAGAATTTTCTGAGATTAGAGGGTGACCGGGGAAGATGGGAGGGTGCAGGCTCTCTGGCCATGCGCCTGGCTGTCTTACTTGGGTTTGGCATGCCTCAGATGGTCTCCTGCCCAGAATCAGGGAAATGCACAAAATGAACTCTCAAAATCTTTTTTATCCCAAGAATTCTCCAGTCAACTCCTTAAATAAGAGGCTGGGGTGTATGGGTGGTGTATGTCAGGCGGTGAGGCATGGGGATGATGAGTGACAGAAAGAAAAAACAATCTTATTACAGCAGTGAAATCTGCTAAAAATTTTAAGACAGGCCTTGGATATAGGAGAATAAGTTGCATTTTAGGGCTCAAATAAGAGTTTTAGGTTACCATGTCCTTCCACTCCATGTATTTATCTTGTCTCATTGATGAGATTGTAAAAACTCCTAAGAGAAAAGAACATCTCTTTTATGTATTACTTCTTTCTGTCTCCAATGTCCCCTAAATGATCATAACAATAGTTCCATTTGTTGAGTCCTATGCCTTACACTTTGTTCTAAACACTTTTCGTCATCACCTATTTAATGCAGAAATTCTATGAAGTGAGTATTGTTATCCTCATTTTACAAAAGTTGAGTCTAAGGCTCAGAGAGGTGAAGTAATTTGCGCAAAGTGAGTAGTGAAACTAAGATTTGTACCAAGTTTGAGCAAAGCCTGCGCTGCTCGCCCCTGAGTTATAGTCTGCATGGAGTAGTGGCTCAGTAAGGGAGAGATGACCACTGAAACTTGATGGCATAGAGGTAACTGAAAGACAGTGGATAATTCCAAATAGTGAATAATGAAAAAACAATTTCTGTTTGTTTTATGGAATGTAGTCAGAGACACACTTAGTGACACATGCAAGCTTACACTCAGACATTCTCTCATTCACCTTCACTGTGCCGCACCCTGTAGTCAGGAGCTTGGGAAGGGGGAGAGGCTGGGTATATTATATTCATAAAGCAACTCATTGAAAGTCATACGTGTGTGCATACTATATGGACAGAAGTGTTTGAATTCGAGTGGAAATATGCACCGAGGTGTGGGGTACCTTTATCTCGGTAGGTCTACAAACATCAACATATTTGGGTATGGCATGCATGCGTGTGTGTGTGTGTGTGTGTGTGTGTGTGTGTGTGTGTGTGTATACACACAAATCTTGAAGGAGTTAAACCAGCTATAAGGAACTGGCTGCCTTCCACCCCTGGCCCTGGTTGATGTGTTTGTACCAAACCCTGATATTTATTTTTCATCACCTCTCAAGGGAACCTCAATGAGTTTTCTTTCTGCGAAGTTTATGGCTAAGATGCTGGGCTGCTTTGGGGCCCCTATAAATCTGCTATAATCAGAGGAGGTTTGCAGAGAAAGAGAAACAGCAGCTGCAAGGCAATCCCCTCCTGTCTTTTGCTTTCTAGCCTAATACACAGCCGCCCTTGTATGTACACCACCCACTGAACCACCTCCCCTCTCCTAGAACCCCCTGATGGAAGGTACTAAGAGGAGTCATTTTATTTACTTCTTTGCTTTCAAAGGGGCCTCTATATCTGAGCCATCTCAGAAAGAGGAGAATTAAAAATCCTCCTAATTAAGGAATCTAGAGTTGAGATTGTGAGAAACTAGTCATTTGTGAAACTAATTTCATAGAAAGCAATGAGCTTTGACAGAAGCAGGGATGGTAAGAGGAGTTGAATGTGTCTGTTTACTTCTGTAGAAAACCTGCAGCAGAGCTCCTGGAAGCAGGAGGTGGGACGACCTGCACTTGGTCTGAAGGCAAACAGCCCAGGAACTCCCCTCCTCCACTTGCCAAGCTGGTAGTTGGGAGATTTTTTTATGAGGGATTTTTATGACAAACTTCACTTTACATTTGACATTTAACAGCAGCTCTTGTCCAGAGAAGAAGGAAATATAGATATTTATTGACATATAGTGTCAGAAGATCGAGAAAAATTGACTATGGAGATAGAAGGAGGAGGGCTTTCTCCCTTTCTCCAGGTATGCAAATTACCTCACTTAATTTGTGTAGCAAATGCTTTTCTGTGCTTTGTGCTCTTCTCAGTAATGAGATTAAGAAATCATTTTGTTAATAAAGAACTCAGTGGGGCGAGAGAGGAGATGGGAGACATATAGATGGAGGCATCATGGTACCTTGTCCCACTTGAACTGTGTACCCCTTAAATAAGGCAGATGAAAGAGAAGAGGGGATAAATGGAACCTGAGCCAGGGCCCAGGTGCTGGCTCCTGTCTTCCCTAGTCAAAGCCTCCAGCTTCTGCAGTTTTATCTTGAATTTCACTGGTCCTTGCATTTCACTCTCTAATGATGAACAAAATTCAGTATCAAATAATGCCCGAAGTCAAGAATCCTTCCCAGTAGCTTATCTTTTCCTTGGAATTCCATCCTCCCAATCTCTGACTACTGAAATCCTACGCAGTCATCACGGTCCAGTTTAAATGTTACCTCCTGCCCAAGCCTTCCTGGATAATCCGTAGCAGAAGCAATTTATTTCCTTGGACCTTCTCTACTCCTTTGTATCAGTCTTACCACAGCTGTCTTTCTGCACATTATTTTCAGTTGTGGCTACCCTGTGTTTTCCTTTTCTCCCTCATTCAACTCTATGCTCCTGGAGTGGGGAGACTGTGCCCTGTATATTTTTATATAATCTCCACAGGGCTTAACATAGAGCTAAAGAGTTGTTAAATAACTTTCATGCCCGGTATACAGTTGTAGGGGAAGAGACCGTGGGTAGAGATAGAGAAGTAGGGACATTACGAGTATTGATTAATAATATTGTTGATAAAGGTCTGGACATGATACTTTCAGGTATAGATCATATTATTAGGAAATTTTTATCCCACCAGTGGATTTATTCCCATATAGTTTATTTATTTATAATTTGTTCTTTCCTTCTTCAAATCTAGAGCTTTTCCTAGTGGGAAATAGATAATAAGCAAGAAAACAAGTGTTCAAATAATTGATAAACACCTGAAGGAAATGAACAGGATATTGTGATAAAGAATAACAGGTAATTTTCTTTAGCTAGGGAGGTTAGGAAAGGCCTTTATGGTCACTGTAATACATTTACCCTATTTTTATTATGAGTTAATTCAATTTTTAACCTGAAGAGCAATAATAATAAAATCAATAACAGGATGAGAATAGCAGCCTTCCCACCAGGGGGCGTTTTTGTCAACCCAACCTTAGGTTTGGTTCCTTCTTTGGTCCAACTTCCCAACCTCCCAACTGCCTTGGGAAGAGGGGAAGTCAAGGCCCTCCCCTTGCCTCAGGATGGACCCTGCCCCCTCTCCTCTAGCCTTGGAGTCGGCAAGCAAAACAGGTGTTAATAGCTTTGATCTTGTTAGAGACTTGGAGACAGATCAAGGTAGAGGCCTCTGAAATAATGCCCCAGGATGTGAGAAGCTGGGGAAGAGATGGAGACAGAAGTACGCAAAGAGAGAGGCAAATTGCTGTCACAGAGACTCCCTTTTACCTCCCACCTCAGTCTCAGTGGGTTCTGGGCTCTGTACTTCTTGGGGAAGCTGGTCAGGGCTTTTGGCTTTTTTGGGGGGCAGGAGATATCCCCTGAATGACTTTTGAGACCCGTTCTGGTCATTCCTGGATCCATGCTTCAAGGTTGAGGACAGCCAAGGCTGTGAGGAGTATGCAGTCTGCCAATCTCCCGGCAGCCTCAATTAGTTCTTTCATTACGGGGGTCTTCCTTTTTCTACTTTCCTGCTCCCCTCCTCCTGACACAAGTTGGTAACATGAGTTTTTGCTTCTTGTAGAGGAGTGGTCACATTAAGAAAGGCTTGGGAGTGGGTAAGGAGAATCTGAGACTGGTACTGGTACTGGAGCTCTTATACCCACGAATCCTTTCCTGAGCCCCGTTCCTGTTAGAATAACACATTTGGTTACTAGTTCAAGAGTAATGGTTCCCCTTCTCACAAAGGCCCTGACCTCCTTGGTCATGCAGAGGGACACCTCAGACTGTTGAGAGGTCTTACTTAGGTGACCATAAGTTCCTCTGATTGCAGTTGTAGCCCTCACCTCTCTTCATCCTTGGCCCACCCCTTTGGGACCAGCGTCTGTGCAAGTGGTGTCCTGCACGCAAGTAAACGCTGTATTTCTGCTTCCGGAGGAACCCTTCCTCTCTGCTCCATAGTCCAGGATTGTGCCTAGAGGACTCACATTGCTTTGTTTTGAAGAAATACTTGTTGGAGAAGGAAGAACTATACCCTGTTTGAATTGCTCAGGGCATACGCAAGACATACTTCTCATGATCGGAGATGGGCAGGCACTTTGGAATCGTGGTACCTACAGAGCCCTTGAAGTCGAACAAGCAAGTTCTGGTCCGAGCTGGGCCACTTGCTGTGCCTAAAGCAGGAGGTACATCTTCCAGCATCTGCACTAGGGCTGGCACCTGAGATGAGCTCAAGTGGGTTTTAGATCTGGCAAGTGACTTCATGCTATGGGTGCAGGAAAGTAAGAAAGGCTAGAATGAACACTGCTTGGAAGAGGAAAAGGAAAAGCGAGGCCTGAACAGATACGGAGGGAGGGGAATTGTGAGGCCGACTCCTGAACCCGGGGAGTACAGATTTATATCCAGGGCAGAGTTCATAATCTGTAAGCTGTCCTAATATTCTAGTTCGTAGCTGAAGGTCCTTTCTGGAGTCTCTCCCTCAGTGGGCAGCAGCATTATTGGCTCCCTTTTGAGGCAGACAGGATGGAGCATGTAGCTCAGGGCAGGCCAGGGCAGATTCTGGTGCCCGAGCTGACGTTAACGCGGGTGAGTACGGGCAGATTTTCCCAAGGAGCTTTGTTCAAAAGATAGAGGATGAGAGGATGGCAGATAGAGGAAGGAAGAGGGTCCAGTTATCCTCTCTGGATCACTGCATTAGGGGATGGGAGAGAAGGAGAGGTTTCAGTCATAATCACAGTCTCTATTAATGACCTTACTTTCGTACTTTATTTATATTTATATTTTATTTTCTATATTCTTTTATTATGCTATGTTAGTTACCATACAGTACTTCATTCGTTTTTGATGTAATGTTGCATGCTTCGTTGTATTGCAATGAGCACTGGGTGTTTCAACCATAATCCAAGTGATTGAAATGGAAACTAGATTGCTAATAACTTCCCTGGTCCTCTATTCCACATCACGTGAGTTTACCTTGTCAAATTTCCCTTCAGCAGATGCTCCGGCCATCCATCACTTTCGGGGGGAACGGCTTTAAGTCCCAAGTCCCTTCCAGAAAAGACCCTGCAAAACCAAAGCAGCGTGTATATTAGGGATTTCTCCCTTAGGCCTAAACTCATGTTGTTTTCCTATAGAACAGCTGTCTGCTTCCCTCTGCATTCCTCTCCCTTCCTCCTCTTTTCCCTCCTCACCAGACCTCTTTCTTTGTACAACCCCCTAGTGGAGTTGGGGATAATATGCTATACATTTCATTTACTCTACTCTTGCTTCTTCACTCTTTTGATTCTCCCCCTGCAACCTCTCCTAACCTCCCTCCCATCCTTTTAACTCCTCTCCACCCACTGCCTGGTCAGTTCTTCCTGCCTTCTTTCTCTCTCTTTTCCACTTTTCCCCTCAACCTTCTTCATCTGTGATTCCAACTATGAAGAGATGGGAAGATATGTTTTAAGGACTGCATCTTTGAGGGAGTGGGCTTTGGGCACAGCAAGAGGCATGGTGGTCAGACATCAAGAAGAACCTGATAGACACTGACTTGTGTGGCCTAAGGGGCAGCGGCCTCCTGACCCATCTTCCCGAATAGATGGGACCGAGGTGCAAGTGACAGAGACTTAAATAAATTTGGTTAGATTAAAGGGTCAAGGCAGAGGGAAACTTTGGTCCTATAAAACATATTTCTTTATCCATTCTTTCTTCTCAATTTCTTGATTCAGTGGACTTATAATGTAATTGGGGATCCTTAGAAAGATAGGGCCAAGGTTATGGCCTCAATTGCAGCTTTATCCCAGCTTCAGCGGAGGTTGCCTTCTTGGGTCCATATTGTTCCTTAGATATAGCCTCAGCCTTCTGGCTTCACTTTGTTGATAATTAGCTCATGTTTGGAAGTTGGGTGGCCACATAAACTTGGTTTTTTTTGGTGAGTGTTTCCATGTTTTGATTTGTCCATTTGCCTAATTTTGAGTAGGCCAGAATCATCATACTAGTGATGATGACAATAATGACAGCAGCTATTTATTGAGCATTTATGTTAAGACCCTGCACATATCATTGTACAATATATACAAATATTGAATAAATATATACAAATATTTAAAAAATTCCACCTCCTGTAATTCTATAAGAATTCCATGAAATAGGGGATATTATTTTCATTTTATAGATGAGAAATGGAAGCTTAGAGAGGTGGAATTTTTTGCTCAAGAAATTATGCCTATGACTTGAGAGCCTTGCTTTTACCTACGATGGTGCTATACTGTATGACTGCATTTTGGAAATCTTTAGATAAAAGACTGCTTATCCTTAGTGTTACTGATTGGCCTGAAAACAGCATCAGCAAAATTTAAGATGTATTGACTCTTGGGAGTAGAAAATTGGTAGATTCTGAAGGAGACCACAGAATACATTTTTCTTAGTAATGACGGGAGAATGGCCTAGAAACCCTTTTGACCAAAGACAGGGATGATTTTGGCCATTCTGGCCATTCTGAGAACAATATCTGGCCTATGATAGGATGTGGGTCCAGTGAAGAGAATGCCCTTAGTCAATTTGCAAATGGGGGTACTGGTGAGAGCCCAGGGTAATGCCCAAGCCCCTCTGAACTACCCCAGAGAGACGGTGACTCCAGGGCTAACGGGGTTATTGGTGGGAGAATGGTTATCTGCCTTCTGGATTACTTGTGGCAGAGTTTGAATTCTAGACTGGTTTTGCAGAGTGACACTCTCCCTGCCCACTCCCTTCAGTTTTTTCTGCTATGCACTCCCTCTACTATCCCCGAAGGGATGTGAACGTCTAATATTATTTGAGTTGGATGGAATGAATATGGTAAAGTTGTTATGAAATGTTATGTAGTACCGTCTGGTATCTCTGCCTCCACTGAGGGGACAGTCGTGGATAATCCCAATCTGCAGATCACTCCAATTTTAAATAATCGAAGTATGGATATGATCTGACATTGGAACAGGATTCATCTTCTGTTCTTGGAGTTCACAGAATTTCAGATCAAATAATGGAGCTTCCCTGAGGGGGTTCAAACCCTCTTAGGGGGCTAGACACACTCTGGCTTTCCACCTGGCCCCCTTGTCCACCCTCTGAACTCAGACAGGATCTTTATTTTTGTCAATTAAATTAAAACATTTCAGTGATTTGTTTTTAAGTGTGTCACCTGAAGGACAGGTGGGTGCCCATGATGACCAGCCCAGGTCTGGGAATGTGAGATTCTCAGTCACTGGAATCGGCAGTCCTCTACCTGAAGAGCTGAGGAAATAGCTCTGCAGCTGGCGAAGGTGACAGAATCAAGCTGCTTCATAGACCTGAGAGAACTTAAGTGAGGGGCGGATGTGGAAGGGGGGTAGGCTGGAATAAGCAGGCAGCTTGGGATGCTCCTTGGTACTGGCTCCTTGGCAACGGTTACTTAGCAACCCTCATTCACCTCTCTTGGCTGCCTTCTCTCCCCCCCCCAACCCTCCTCCCACCCCCCAGCCCCCCTTAGCTGCTGCAAGGAGCTAGAGAGCTTGGAGTGAATGACAATTTGGAGAAACAGCCGCAGCCTGAAGATCTAAGAGGCTCTAAAGAAGATGGATAAGAAAATCGATGCATAATAAAAACTGCAGGCAAAGCCACCTTGATGGAGGGCGGGTAGCTCTCTCCTCCCGCCCTCGTTAGTCTCTCTGGGCTCAAGCCTTCCATCTTAGCCTAGTGTCCTCTCCTTCCTTCTCTCCATCTACCTTTTACTGGTTTAGGGAGGGTTGTTTGCCTTTGGGGTGGAAAAAAGGGAGCAAGGAACCCAGAAGAGAAGAAAACACTGTATAGGCGGGATGTATGTAGGGGGTGCTGGGATAAGAGAGGGAGAGGGAAAAGGGAGGGATTTATATGAGAGAAGCTGAATGAAAATGAGTTTAAATTGTACCAAAAAGTACTGTCCTTAGTCAAAAGGAAAACCTTAAAAATGGAAGTAGGAAGGCCTCATGTGAAATGTGTGAAGTTACCCTCTCTGCAGGATATTAAAGGAAGAAGTATAAGCAGTCTTTCTGGAAGGGCTGGGTTCCAATATAGCTTGCATAAATGAAATACTATATGTGTAAGCACCTACTACTGGCACATAGTAGGGATATAACAAGTATCACCTTCCTTCTGTCTTAGAAGCAAGGGATGGAGGACAAGACATTTTAGAGGTCCATGTTGGCCCGAGAATCTGTGGAACAATTTTGTGCCTATGAATGGTTTTGACTCTTAACCGTCTTCCCATTCACGCAGGCAGGAAGTCATTTCTGATATCAACCTTCACCCCGTTCTGTTGAAATTAAAACCTTTGATCAGTTAATTAACCCTTTATTCCCTGGTGTTTATTGAGCAGCTATATGCCAGGCACTGTGAAATTGGAACTAGGAGCCCTGTGTCTGTTTGTGATACCGGGTCTAACTCTGATGCACAGTGCTCGGTTCAGGCAGCTGTGGGAGCCTGGGATTACAGTGCTGACCGGTGGAGGATTGAGATGGGAGCAGATCACTGCCCCCCGCCCTCCCCCTGCTCAGCCTCATCTCCTATGATCCTCTCGTACTTGTTTGCTTTCCACTTTCTCTCAAACAGGGGTTGTGCTCTTTAGCAAACCATCTCTTTCCTACCCTTCAGAACATTCCAAAAGTTCCTTCATTTCGGTGATGCTTTTCTGGATTAGAGGCGAGCTGGTGGCTTCCTTGGGTCATGATGGCTGGACTTGGACATCTGCCCCCAGCCTCATACTGTATCTCTCCCCCAGTCCTTTTCTCAAACCCTGTCCTTCCCTCTCATTTTGCACATATTTTGGTCTTTAGTCTCAATTTACACTTACTTCTGATTTCTGTGGGATATTATTATTTAATATTTCGGACTTCTGATCTTTCCTTTTTGGTTTTTTGGGTTTGTCTGTCCTTTATTTATAAGATCATTGACTGTATTATGAAACGTGAACGTGCAGGAGGCCGGTATGTGATTTCTGCCTGTATCACCCAGCCCAGGAGGATGTGTAGATAGATAATGAAGAAAGTCTTACTGATGGTGCTCTTCTGTCAGGTTGCCTGGTCCATCGATTCTACACCCACATTCCCACTTCATGATCTTCCACCCATCACGGCTGCCTCCCCCTCCCAAGTTGCCCACTTGGTTTTTTATAACTCTGTAACTTGGACTCTTTTTATGCTCCATTCTGAACATAAAACTCTCGAAATCATTGAGGGGGAGGAGAAGCGTGAGGCTACACCAGTTTGAGTCGGATAGTTACAAAC
The DNA here is from genome assembly GCF_002007445.2 of Ailuropoda melanoleuca. Classification (NCBI taxonomy): domain Eukaryota; kingdom Metazoa; phylum Chordata; class Mammalia; order Carnivora; family Ursidae; genus Ailuropoda; species Ailuropoda melanoleuca. The sequence continues at coordinate 43,279,132 of NC_048233.1, forward strand.
ACTAGGTACCAGATGCATAGTGTAAAAGTTACATACACTAGGTACCAGATGCATAGTGTAAAAGAGAGCTTGGAATTGGAAATTTGGCTTACTTAGGGAAGCCTTCCTGAGGGAGGAGAATTCTGGACAGGGCTTGAAAGAAAGGAAGGGCTAGATATAGGTGAAAAAGAGAAAAGGATGTGCCAGGCAGAGGTCAGTGTGAGGGTTTGGAGGCAGAGAGAATAGAAACAGAAACAGGTTTGCTTGCTTAAAGCAGAGAGAGCATTGTGGAATCACAGCTGGAAGCTTAAGCCCCAAAGCTTAAGCTGAGAAATGATGAGTTAAAATTAGGGATGATTGTGAGCCACCCGCAGGCCCCTGAGAAGAGGAAAGATCAGGATGACAGTGAAAGTTATGATCGGTGAGTGTGGAATGGCTAGATGGAAGCCACAGGCTGTTAGCAAGTTTCTTCTGTTGTCCTGATTCTGACCAGAGACCTGGTCAATGACCTGGCTGGGGTGTGGGGAGAGGAGGTGGAGAGGAGGGGGTGAAGATACAGGGAGCACATTGTTTCCCTAGAGCTTGCATCACAGACTTCTTCCCCTTGAACAAAACCCTCTGTTTCCAGCTCCGGCTGACTCATCCCTCCCTTTCCCCTTCTCCCCATTAGAGGAGCTCTCCTGGCCCTGGTGAAGGCCTCCTGTGGCTGCTTTTGAGGTGGCAGTGATGGGAGAGGATGCCTCTGCCTCTGCTGGGTCAGGACTCCTGGGTTTTACCCTTCTGTTCTTATTTATTTGTCTGTTTTTTGATGCTTACTTGAATCTAAGGAAAAGTTGACGAGCACCTGGGTGCCTCAGTCAGTTAAGTGTCCGACTCTTTTTTTTTTAAGATTTTATTTATTCATTCGACAGAGAGAGAGACAGCCAGCGAGAGAGGAAGCACAAGCAGGGGGAGTGGGAGAGGAAGAAGCAGGCTCCCAGCGGAGGAGCCCGACATGGGGCTCGATCCCAGAATGCCAGGATCACATCCTGAGCTGAAGGCAGACACTTAACGACTGAGCTACCCAGGCGCCCCAAGTGTCCGACTCTTGATTTCAGCTCAGGTCATTATCTCAGGGTCCTGGGATCAAGTTCTGCGTCAGGCTTCACGCTCAGCATGGAGTCTGCTTGTCCTTCTCCCTCTGCTCCTCTCCACCACTCGCACATCCACACATATTCTCTCTCTCTCATAAATAAATAAATCTCAAAAAAAAAAAAAAGGAAAGAAAGAAAAATGGAAAGAATGTTTTAGTCACTTCCTCTCCTTTGGGGATGGATGACCCTTGACTTATTTCAGTTGAACAGGGAGGTGCTAGATTTCCCTGAGCCTTCTGTGGCCACTTCATTGCTCAGGTCACTGTCCTAAGATTCTTCACAATATCTTAGTGGTGGTTGAGGCTGATGAGGAGAAGGGAAGGGAAGTTGATACCCTGTGACCTAATACCCTAGAAGGCTTAAGCATTTCCAGAGAAGGTTAATAGATGATGTTGGGCCTAGGAAATGGGAGGATGGAGAAAATCAATTCTCCAGACTTGGAGTTCTGAGACAAATTTTCTAGCTTGGGGAATCCTGGGTAAAAATTGAGTAGGAAGGGGCGCCTGGGTGGTGCAGTCGTTAAGCGTCTGCCTTCGGCTCAGGGCGTGATCCCGGCATTCTGGGATCGAGCCCCACGTCAGGCTCCTACGCTGGGAGCCTGCTTCTTCCTCTCCTGCTCCCCCTGCTTGTGTTCCCTCTCTCGCTGGCTGTATCTCTCTCTGTCAAATAAATAAATAAAATCTTTAAAGAAAAAAAAATGGAGTAGGAAGCTTCCTAGAGAATAGGGGTTGGGATATAACAAAGTAATGATAAGAAGTAGGCTAAGTGCTGAGGATTTGAGAATAAAGATGGAGAGAAAGCCAGCAATGAGTGAGTAGGTTAGTGATTCTCTCGGTTATGTTTCTGAGACCCGCACAGGCTGAAGCTGGAAGGTCCAAGGGGGCTCTTCCATCCAACCTGCCTTCTTACCAGAACCAAACTGTAACAGCTGAAGGAAATGAATATTTATTGAGCATTTATTTATAGGTGCTAGGCAGTGATCTACTCTTTCCATATGTTTTCTCACCAAGTTAAACCCTCATAAAACCCTGCACAGTAGGCTCAGAATTTAAGGTCTCTAATAACTGGTGGAGCTGGGAGGCAGACTCACTTCTTCTGACTTGAGAACCATTGCTTTTTTCCACGACTCTGTACTGCATTTCCATCCTGGAAGTTTGCTTCTTCAGTCGGCCAGCATGGTGTCTCCAATCGTATTACATGCACAACCGCGTGTGTAAGGCGCTGTGTTAAATGCCTTGGAGTAACAGAAGGAACGGCAGGGTCCCTACCTCCAGTGCTTGAAGTCATTTGGGGAGGTTAAATGTATATCTTATATAATACATATATAGGTAATATGTAATATTTATAGTGATATTTAAGTATCGCACTGGCAAACTATACATCAAGGCAGTAAGACAAGGCCTCATGAGTGGTACAGACAATGAACTGCTACTGGAATTCTGAAAAAAGGGGGGAAATGGTGACAGGATAGCTAGGGAAGACTTCATGGAAGTGGTAGTATTTTAAGGAAAAATTTAAGACTAGACAGGACATTCTACATGAATGGAGTGGTACAAAGTCATGAGAGCAGGAAAGTAAAAAAATATATTCTGGGGATACCAAATAGAGCTTTCTCAGCTTCTTAAGGTCGAGGGTGATATATATTACATTTGCTTTCTCAGCACGCCAAAGATAGAGTAGCTAGATGTTAAATGCATATTTGTTAAAGGAATGAATGACCCATTTATCTAGCACAGAACGTTCATGTGAGGATCTTACAAGAAATATGAATTGAACTGTAGGCTGTAGTAGAGAGGATGAAATGACACACAAAGTGGTTTAAATGAGACTCTTCCTTTTTTCTCTTTTAAAACAGGGCCTGAATCCATGACCCTGAGATTAAGACCTGAGCTAAGATCAAGAGTCAGATGCTTAACTGACTGAGCCACCCAGGTGCCCCTAAATGAGATTGTTCTGGAGGCAGTGGGAAGATAACTTGGAGAAGAGACAGAGGCAGGGAGACCAGTTAGGGTGCTGATGAAGTCTAGATGAGAGAGGCTACAAGACTAAACTAGGACAATGGCGTGGGAACAGACATGAAAGGGTGGAGGTCCTAGCATTGTGAAAGAATGATGAACAGACCTGGTCACTGAGGGACTTTGATGGGCTAGTTGTGGGGAGGGTGAGTAAGATGAGAGCAGAGGGAAAAAGAAAGAGGAGTCAAAGATGAAGCTGGAGGTTCTCAGCTTTGGTGATTAGAATAGTGGTGACTCTAACAGAACAAGAGGAAGTTAGAAGAGGCTGGTTGTGGAGGGAATATGAATTATATTTTAGACTAAATTGCTGATAGACCCCCCCCAGGAAAATTCATCATACATTGGAAATAGAAGACCAGAGAGAATGTGGTCATGTCTGGAAGGACAGATTCAGAACGCACTCACATAAAAATAATCACTGAAGCTGTGAAAATGGATGAGACAATTGAGGAAAAAAGTGTCTCGGGGGAAAACTAGAAAGTTGGAGGTATCTTCTCAAGGGTGAGAGTTTATTATAGGGCCACCTCTAATGTCTTCCAGTGTCGTGGCCAGTTCTTTACTTGTTCTAGAGAGGTGAGGTTAAATAACTCTCTAGATAGATAAAAGACCCTATGCTCAGCCTTCTGTGTTCTCTTCTCCACTGAATTCTGGATCTTGATCAGAACAATAATAGGCTGGAATTTCATGGAAAATTTTTTAGCTCATCTGGCTGAAACAGGCAGAGTCTATCCTAAATAAATGTGTCTGTCTTCTCAATTTTCAACTCCCTAGAGAAGAAGTAAATACTCGGGCAGTTCTGTTCAGGCTAGCTTAAAGTGCTCATGCTTCCATGCAAACCTGTTTTGCACCCATTTGTGAAAGATTAAGAACCTCAATCTGGGAAGTGGGTGGGTGGGGTGGACAGTGATTTGCTCCTGAGCCTCAGACGCTTCAGCTGACTTTTTCACAATTCCCCACCCTTTGTACTTTTCATCCAGAGATCTCAAAGCTCTAAACAAGCCTTGATCCTCCCTGACCCCCTGAGTCATCTTCTTCTTCCATTTTCCCAGATGTGGGGGTGGCAGTGGGATACCATGTTTGGGGATGGGTACTTGGTGGGTGGGGGGACAGTGTTGGTGATCTAGGTGCCCCTTCCCTATCATAGGGTGGGGCTAAAGGCAGGCATCAAGGTGGTTCTATGCAGTTTGGTTTCAGCTTGTCCTTTTGAGGTTGTTTTATGACTGAAGAGACTCGGATAAAGAGTCTGAGCTAGAGAAATTGAAGAACAAACAAAGCCGTAAAAGACGCCGATAAAATTCCTCCCAGCTCAGAATAGTCTTTGGATCCTCTCTCAAGAATCTCAGGGTAATCTGGGGAAGCTGATTAAGCCTCACAGCCCCCAGTGGGGACTGGGGCTGGACCAGGGCAGAACCAAGGTTAGGAGAAGAGAGCACTTGGATATTTCCCTTATTTCCCTCTTCTCTCAAGGGACACGGGTGTTCAAACATTCAGTTTGGAGGTTGAATTAAGACAGAGGGAAAAGGGGAATGGATAATGGGAAATACTGATATTTTGTAAGAACTCTTTTCATTACAGAGTGCATGAGAATCTGGAGGCAGGTTAGGTGATGAGGAATCCAAATAGGGGGACATTAAGAATGGAGGCTCTGGGACATGAAAATAGGGGATACTCTGCATAGGGGTGGTGTGAAGAGTGGGCCTAGATGGGGCTGAAGGCACGTGGCCTTGGAGGATGGCAGTTTGAGGGTGAGCAAAGGAGAACAGGAGTTCGGATGGGGGCAACTGTTGGGAGTAGGCAGAAGGGATCAGAGGAGTGGGGAGGTTGGGTGGTAGGGGTTGGGGGAGCAGCTGTGTGAGCAAGAGAACATCTGTGATCGTAGGGAGGGAACCTCAGCTCAGGTGAGTGATTAGAAAGCTAGAGGTCGGCCGTTCTCCCCCAAACCAGTGACTTTTCTGTTCTTTGTTTCAAATGAATTGGTGTATTGGTCACAAAGAAATCTTATGAGCTGATATGACTTGGAGGTGGGAGGGAAGGAGGTGCTGGGGGAGCATGTGTGAGGGGGAGCCAGAGAGATGGCTGGTTTCCATGGTGATGGCCAAAATCTTTATTTCTATTCTCCTGTTTTCTGCAGCAGGTCAGGAAAAGCCATAAGGGAGAACTGCTACCTTTTTGCCTCCTCAAAAGAATCAAGATCTAGGGTGGGCTGGGGAGATTGGTTAGGGTAGGGGCTTTTGGTGGGAATAAAGTCTCTAGTTCCAAGATTAATTGAGTTATCTCCTTTGATATCTCATTATATTTAAGAAATCTGTGGATGGAAAGAAGCAGCAGAATCCAGAGACCTTTCTTACCAGTGGGGTGGTCTGGGGTTTTTCAGGGGGTCCTTCAAGCAGGGCCATCCTGATCTGAGTATAGCCAGCTGGGCCTCTTCTCTGAAACCAGACACTAAGTTTGGGTCTCCATAGTCCAATGATCCTTCCTGAAATTGCCCTTGCAGCGATAGGAACCTATTTCTGAGTCTCTCCAGCTCTTCAAGCAGCCTCAACACAGTCTGGCTGCTGTTGGGCATTGGGCACTGAAATACGGGGGAAGAGGTTGATGACGGTGGGGTGGTAGGAAAGGCCAGTGAAGAAGCTGTCGCTTCTATGGCTCAGGTGTCACATGTGCCAGACTGGATATTGTAAGCTCCTGGCTGTTCCATTCTGTTTACTTCCCTGTGAGGGCCAGAGAACTCGAGCGACTTACCAAAAAACACCTAGTGTATTCAGGATTCAAACTTGCTTCCTGTCCCAGAGTACCCTGACTTTTGCTCCAATCATACCCCTTTGCAATCAGTTCTGAGTCGAAGTGGGTGCCCAGGTCCCCAGCATAATGAGATCATGTCTTAAGCACAGTAGCTTCTGTGTGCTCCCCAAATTCCTTCCACCTGCCTGACTTGTCTAGTGACTTCAGAATGAGGCAGCTGCCAACGCTGGCTCCTCCATTCTCAGAGATTTGCTATGGGATATTTGCTGAAAAAATATCTGTCTCCTGCTTGTCTGTCCTGTGCTCAGTTCTTCTTTGTCACCTCTTCCAATTGTAGGCACCAACTGCGAGGCTACAAGGGAATGCCTCTTGTGCAGAAATTTCCCCTCACCTTCTTATTTCCCTGGGACCCTGCCCCCATTCTGGTTCCACTGGCATCCTGGTGGCCCCTAGCTCTCTTACTCCTGTGCCTCCCCACAATGTCCATTTCTCCTCCACTGGTACCTCCTGCAACTTTTCCTGTGTCCCTTTAGTTCTTGTCCCCTTTTCCTATTTTCCTCTCAACCTCTGCTCATTTCCCTACAATGTCCTCAGCCCTGCTTCCACTCCTTTTGCCTCCCTCCCCTTCTTTCACCAGACATTTATTGAACACCTATTATGTGCCAGGTCCTCTAGTTGGTTCTGAAGGCACACAGGCCCTGAGCAATTTGAGGAAGCACAGAATACTCCAGCAATTTTGATGTAATGTGACAAGCGAAGACCCTTGGACTTCTTCCAGAGTCCTCTTGTGGCTGTGACAAGTTGGATTGACTCACATCCCTTAGTAGTGCATTCCCATGTTTCACAATTCCTACAGATGGTATGTTCTTCTCAGTGCCTAGCCTTAGTTCCTCCTGCAGGGAAGACCATCCGCTGGGCTTCCGTTTACTCACCTATACTTTTTAATCAAAATGGGCATCATAATACTAATGGCTACTTTCCCCATCCCTGTATGGGATGTTTGTGCAGACTGGTTGAAATAATGGGTATAAAAATTCTCTAAAAACTTAGAGAATGTTAGACAGTGATTCCCTCCTGACTTCTCAGTGGAAATAGAGCGCAGCCTTTTCTCCTACAAATAGTACAGCTCACAGGATAATTTTAAATAATTATGAGTTGCGTCTGCTTTTAGCCTCCTTTCTCTTTACTCATTATTTGCAGATGGTAAGTGTTTGACCTCTGTTGCCAGTAAGATCCATGTCTCTTGAAAAAATTTTCCTTGAAGAAAACAAATGCTTTTCAATGTTGTAATAGGGACTGAGGGCAGACTTCAGAAAGGAGCCCTTAAACACCTACGTACAAGGGCATAAATAACAGGCGAAATCCTCCCCAATCACAATGCAATTCCTTTGCGTTATCACTGGAGACAGGGGAATCGCTGTGATGACTGGGGAGGAGCCCAAGGATTACATGGGAGAGTGCTATGACGCTTGATCCCAGATGATGGATTTCCAAAGAGAAATTAAGAGTCTGACTAGGCTGCCCTGAGTCAGAAAATATCATCAAGCTCTGCTCCTATTAATGACTTAAGAGCAGCCGCTGGATTCACCCCATTACCTACGGAGGGTGGAGGCAGAGAGCAAGGGCAGAGGCTGCTCAGGGCAGAGACCGTCCCCGGATCGCAGGGTGGGAAGCCAGCCTCTTCTCTGCTCACTGTCGCCCTTGCTCACTGGGCTCACCCATAGGAGAGGGGGCAGTGGGCTATCACTCCCGTCCTTCTGCATTCGATGCGTCAGCGAATCAGGCTTCGGGGCAACTGCCTGACATCTCCAAGGTTTCCTTTCTCTGTCTGCCTCCAGACTGACCCAGAGAAATGTTTTTGGTTTTCCAAACTCCCTGCTCAGTCCCCCTCCCCCCTGGAATCCCATCAGGGATTTCTTCCAGTTGTTTGGCTTGAGGCTCTCATCCTTCCTTTTCTGGCCAGCCTCCTTCCCAGCCTGCTGCGCCTGGTGGAAACATGGGCACACTGCCCTGGTGTTCTGTTGTGTAGTCCCTTCTCTAGCCCACGTGGCACTTTTTGTTTTCTTCCACTCTTGTTGACCTGTGTCTTCCATGCCTCTGACTCGAGGCAGAGTAGTTTCTTTGCTTCTCTGGGCTCTTAAGGCAGCCACCACTATTTTCTTCGTGGGAATGTTTCCAACTTTGATGGTTGGTGGTTCTTTTCAGTTTGTCGTTTCATTCTCTACCAGTTCAGCTCATCCCTCGTCTCCCCAGTTTCCCTTATGGAACCAGGAAGAGCTGCATGCCCCCCAGGACTCTGAGCCTGAGCATTTTCTGAACTCGCCTTTCCTCATTGTTAGCCTGATTCTTCCATCTGCTGGCTGCTGAGCAAGGAGACCCGTGCACGGCGGCTCCTAGTGACTCAGGCTGAGCAGCTCCAGCTCAGAGGCATAACAGAAACCCATTTGTAACGTGGTTGTTTTTCTTTCAAATCCTTAAGAACAGAAGCAGAGTAGTGAAATGGAGGTGGGGGGTGGGGCTGAGAGGTGGTTCCAGATTTTATTTTGACTTCAGGGGGCTTGTTTTTCAGCTATTTCCTCAGCCTAGAGTGGGCTTGGATCCTTTTTTTTTTTTTTTTAAAGATTTTATTTATTTATTTGACAGAGAGAGAGAGAGAGCCAGCGAGAGAGGGAACACAAGCAGGGGGAGTGGGAGAGGAAGAAGCAGGCTCCCGGCCGAGGAGCCCAATATGGGGCTAGATCCCTGGAGTCTGGGATCATGCCCTAAGCTGAAGGCAGATGCTTAATGAGTGAGCCGCACAGGTGCCCCTAGAGTGGGCTTGGATCTTAGTCCTAGTTAGTAGCACCAACTTTTTATGGCCTCTGCCTCCACTATGATTTCTTATTGTGGTATAATATATATAACAAAATTGAGCATTTTAAATTTTTTAAGAAGATTCATTTTGTTTTATTTTTTAAAAGATTTATTTATTTTAGAGCAAGAAAGAGCAGGGGGAGGGGCAAAGGGAGAGAGAGAGAATCTTAAGCAGACTCTGTGCTGAGCGTGGAGCCCGATGTGGGGTGCTATCCTACAACCCTGAGATCACGACCTGAGCTGAAACCAAGAGCTGGGCTTCTGGGGCGCCTGGGTGGCTCAGTCGGTTAAGTGTCTGCCTTTGGTTCAGGTCATGATCTCCACATCCTGGGATCAAGCCCTGCATCAGGCTCCCAGGGAGCCTGCTTCTCCCTTTCCCTCTGCTCCTCCACCCTGCTTGCGCTCTCTCTCACTCTATCTAAATAAAATCTTTTTAAAAAAATTCAAAAAAAGCACTAGGCGCTTAACTGACTGCATCATCCAGGCACCCCAGAATTGAGCATTTTAACCATTTTTAGGTGTGCAGTTGAGTGGCACTAAGTACATTCACGTTGCTGTGCAATCGTCACCACCAACCATCTTCAGAATATTTCATCTTCCCAGATTGAAATCCCGTGCCCATTAAATAGTAACTCCCCATTCCCCCATTGCCCCCAGCCCCTGGCATGCCTCCACTACGATTTTACTCCGTTTCTTAAAGCACCATTCTGACCACAGAGGCTCTATTTCTTCTATTAAATCTCAGCTCCTCTGGCTGAATTTCAAGACCCTTCTTCACCAGCGCCTACAGACTCACTCCAGTGAGGTCCTATCGTTTCTTGGCCCAGAACCCTGCTCTGAGAGGCAAATGTAGGCCCATGCCCTTGTGTGAGTATCCTTCTTTCCCACCCGATCCTTTGCCATGTGCTGCCCCTGACTCTTCCTTTCAGTCCCATTGGCCCCTTACCTTCATACTCCGTTCATAATTCTCCTGTTTTAACCCATCCTCCCTCATCTCCTGAGACGTCCCAGCCTCTATTAGATGACTCCCCTTCCTAATCTCTGCAGCATTCTGCCTAGTTGTTCTTACTCTGTTCTTGCCTCTTCATCTCTGTGTCTTGGTTCCCTTTCAGATTGGAGGCCCCCTCAAGGCAGGAGGTGAAATCCACTCCGGGTTCACGTACTCTGCTCTAGGTCCTCGACACTCATAGTGTGGTCTGGGCTCCAGTGGCATTAACTCACTCAGGAGCTTGTTAGAAATGCCAAACTTCAGACTCCACCCCAGACCTACTGAGCCAGAATCTGCATTTAATAGGATCCCCAGATTTTTGGCATGTACGTTAAGTGAGAGAAGCACTGCCGTAGGAGGGGGAGGAAAAATTTATATTGCAGGTGAGCGAGAGTAAAAGCTACCTAAGTAACACTGCTAGACTAGATTCAAACTGTGTGGATGTTTTCAAGGAGGAGGAGGGAGGGTATTTTGTGTCTTTTGGATTTGAGTCCGTATCAGAATTGCCCAGAAAGCTGAGAGGGAACAGGAGTCAGTGTCCTCAAGGGGAAGGCGTCAGTGTCTGTCTCACAGTCAGGCACAACAGGGCCGAAGTCCCCAGCGATTCACTTTGAGGTTGGCTGGTGGTGTTCCTCCAGAATTAACCACTTGTCTCCCAGCAGACATTTGTCACTGGAGTCCTGAGGGGAGCAGAGCTTCAGGCCTCAAAATAATCGTCCTCGTTTCTGTCTCCATGGCTGGCTGATTCATATTTTGTAGGAGGTTTGACCATAGCCGGGAATGGCTGGGGAGCTGGTGTAATTCTCTCCTTCCTCACCCCACGGAGAGGGAGCGAGGAGAGGCATGAAGAGTGGAGACAGGGTGTGGGAGTCAAACCTGTTCTTCACATAGCAATCGCCTCGTCTCACTCTTTGCTCTCACTCCAAGAAGTTGAGTCCACAGCTGGGAAAACTAGGAGCCAGTCTCTGAGTCGGCTGGGCTTGTATCCAGCTTCCCTCTTTTTTTGTTCCCTCTCCCTGTGGGAATTAAAGGGAACAGGTCACATCTCCCCCTGCTCCCCCACTTCCAGAGGTAGGAGAACTGTAATGCACAGAAGCGTAGGCCGGAGGTGCGAGTTTGAAATGCTGTGGGCTAGTGCCTCGCTCTCCTTGCTTATCTCCAGAAGAGGATGCCAGGATCCACTCACTGGCCTTACTGCTTGCTTTTCAGGGCTTGAAGGGATTGTAAAAGAACTGGAGGGCAAAGTAGCTTTGGGCAAATTGGGAAGACGTGGTTTGTGGAGCGGGCAAATAAAGTAGTGAGAGGTCTTCCCCCGGAGTCTTGGAAAAGATTACTCTGAGTCTTTCCCACACTCTTCTGGGTCTCGGAGTTTTCCTCTTCCGGTGGAGAAATGTATTCTTGGTCTTCTCCTAGAGGTGATTTCCAGAGCAGAGGCCTTCGCATTACAGCTGGAGCAGAGAACTCCTGTGTATCTCTTGTCGTCTCTCTTGTCGTCTCTCCAAAAGTATTTTCCCTCAGAAGCAGTGCCCTTCGAATTTTGCCACCTGCTACGATCTAGTCCTTGAGTGTCATTGCATAGCTGGGGTGGCAGGATGAGGCATTGGGGCCTGGTGGTCAGGACCAGGAGGGGAGTGCAGCCCCGGTCTTTCAGAATACAGTTAGTTTCCAGCCTTTCAGTCATTCAGAGCGAATAATAATCCCCCCTCACTTCTCTCCTTCCTGGGGGGCAGCATGGGGTTGGTCATTTCATCTCTCACCAAGACATCTCCCTCTTGTACTTTGCGCCAGCTCTGGGACCCTAGAATCACTGCTGTAGCACTGAGTGCAATATTTCAGTGTCCTAAACTTATCCCTCTTCTCCATCAGGCTGAAATCTTCCTTGAAGGGAATCCCGCATTTCTACTTCAAAAAGTATCTAAGAGGTCAACTTGTTTTCACATAGTTCCATTAGGAGAGAGATTATTAGGCATTAAAAACAAACCGTCAACTTCTAGGTCAGGTCGTGGTGGTTTAGTCGAGCAGAACTTCTGACGAGGCTGTAACTTTGAGGCTGTCTTCTGTCTCTGGCTTCTTTCTGGAGCAGACTCAATGTTTTGAATACTTGGAGGTGGGGGGATATTGCTGGTGACTGGGATATGGAGAAATCATGAAATTTTAGCCAGGAGAAGCTATCTCAGGAATCTGTAATGAGTGTATGTGTGTGCGTGTGTGTTGTTATTTCTTTTCCAACAGGCTGCATAATTTTTATGACCAATTATTCCATTTGTAACGACGCCGAGATAGCAGAGATCCCATCTCATGCTCCATGGCACACGCCAGGCGCTCATGGGAGCTAGAAGACACCATCCCTTATGCAATCAGATGGCAGGAGTGCTGGGACCAAGACTCAGTTCTAGCAGGAGAGATAGATGGGAGTGCTAAGGGAAACTTTGTGACAGGAAGGGTGTGAAGTACCTGAAACAGGGCATGGAGAGGACTGTAGTTTTAAAGCAAAAAGAGATTTACTGGGGACAGATAGAAGACCTGTCTTCCAGCCTGAGGATTTTGTGACCCAACAAAGCTTTGACAGTGTTATTTATACATAACGAACGGACAGGTGTCTTTGGCTGTGGAGATAGTGTTTTCTTAAGTCACAAGGAACCAGCCTTTTCCCACAAAAGATTTGAGGGCTCAGTTGGAAAGGACTGGCTTTTGGAGGCTTGGAAAAGACTTGGATCCGACTTGGGCGGGGGGAATGCTCCTCTTGGGGCTAACGGTTCTCTTTTCCCTTCCACCCAACTTTCAAGTCAGAACAGGGCTGATAATCTCCTTGAAAGATCTGGTAATTGGCCCATCAGGCCTTACGGCATGCAGGCTAAGGATTGACATCTAGTTGCTCCTACCGATTGGTCCGGAACACTTACTTGCTCCTGCCTCCTTAGTGTTTTCCAGGATCTTTCCCATCTGCTTGCCTTCTTACTATTTTTCTGTCTGTTTTTTTCTTGCTCATTAATTGTTAAGGTTGGATAGTCGAAGCCAGCAGGCCTAAGTCTGAATCCCGGCTCTAGCTCTTAGTATTGCACTACTTAGACTCTTGGACCTTATTTCCCCATCTGTAAAATGGGGGTAATAAGACCTCTTGCTTAGACCCGTTGTCAGGGTTAAATAAGAGAACGTTAAGTGAGGCATGACACTAAGTAACTGCTCAGGAAAAGGCAGCGTCTGTAGGACTCCCTCTCTGTGCTCCCCGGCCACGTTTTGGGAGAGTAGAGATGCAGAGACAGACGAGGATGACTGTAAAAAAGCCAGATGGATAACAAGAGGGACAGACACCATGGAGACAGGAACACAAGCCCAGTTAGAGTTTGAGGAACACAGCAGGCACACCAGGCAGAGGCAGAGAGAACAGGAAAGATACACAGATGGACACGGAGAGAGGAACAGCGAAAGGTAAGAGAAAGAAGAGGAAGGATAAAGTCAGCCAGACAGAACTGTTAGAGGCCAGAGACGAATGGTTCATTTGCAGAAGCTGGCGTAAGATCCCTGGGCCAAGAACATTCCTGCTTTCTTCTTGCCCCTTGCTATGGCGGGACTCAAGTTCTAAGTCCCTGCTCCCCTCCTGTGCCTCCCTGCAATCTGGTCAGCCCGGGTCTGGCTCTACCAGGAGCTTGAGCAGCCCTGCCCCGCCCTCCTCAGAGCTCCTTGGCCCTGTGTGGTGGTGGCTACCCAAGTCCATAGGGATTTTTCATTTCGAACACAACTGTTTGGAGTGCAAGAGCATCACGGTGTCAGCCAGTCAGTGCAATAACCAGGTGTAGTTTTACAGTCACTCCCCCCCGACTGTAACAGCACTTTCATATATCTCCGGCTGCGACAGGCAATTTTCTTTCAAAGATTGTTTTTTCTGGAGCCCGTGATTTCTACTCTCGCCTCCAACCTCTGGGATATTAAAACGGGGTCAGTGGCTCTTGGCAGGCTGACCGATTTGTGGTCATTTCCCAGCTCCTCTGTTCACCCTCCCTTGTTGCCACGTCTCCAATCTTGGCATCCCTCTGCCTCTGCACCCTGTCTAATTGGGCTAAAGGGAAGTGGCTTCTGTGGCTCTCCATATGGAGAAGTTTGGTTGTGTGTCCTTCCTGAAGAGTGGAGGCTGAGTGGGGTGCAGGTGAAGACCCCGCAGAGGATTCACCTTCTAAGCCTCAGCCCTGTTCTGTGGTCCCCACTTCTTCCATGCCATTCTGGGATGGAGCTGTCAGTTGCTTTCTACAAAACTATTATAACTCAGAGGCGCCTGGGTGGCTCAGTCATTGCCTTCAGCTCAGGTCATGATCCCAGGGTCCTGGGATTGAGTCCCATATGGGGCTCCCTGCTCAGCAGGGGGCCAGCTTCTCCCTCTCCCACTCCCCCTGCTTTGTTCCCTCTCTCGCTGAGTCTCTCTCTGTCAAATAAATAAATAAGATCTTTAAAAAATATATATTATAGCTTATTTTCCAGGGGGAATATTTTGAAGAAACTGGTGAATCGAACTAAGATGTAACATTAAGGAATTTTTCTCTGCTAGAGACTGGGGGTGGGGTGGGAAAGCTAATGTAATCTCTTTTTCTGGAAAATTCGGAGAATAGGAGGAATTCCCATACAGATTAATGGCTGGGTTTGGGGAGATCTGGCATATGGGAAGGGATAGGGCAACCTTTGGATCCCTGCTTCCCTAAAGGGAGACTCTATGACTGCTCTCAGAGCTGCCAAAAGCAAGGTCTCTTCCATTGTTTGCTGGTGTGGTAGCTCTGACTAGCAAAATCGCCTCCCTATTTCACACTGGTAGGAGTTCTTTCCTTAGAAGAAAGATCTAAACCTGCTTTTGGGGTTGCCCATTTTAGGATTTCTCTGTTCCCTTCCTTGGCCTGTGGTCCGGTGGAAAAATCCTTCCCGAAGTCTAACTCCTGGTCTCTTGCTTTGCCAACAGATCAAATCCCCTTAAAAAACAACGTGACACCACACACTCCCCCTCCTCACTCATACCATCCCTTGTTTTTATTAAATAAAAGTAAGTGGAGCTATAAGATGTGACTGGCCTGGATCCCGGCTTCATAAAACAAAACTAACACCCTCTTTATCAAGGGGCTGAGGCATCCAGAGAAGATTTCTTAGGCCATTTTGCTGTCACGTAAATGGGAATCAATATTCAATAAGCCCTTGATGCACTGCACTAGCGGCTCACTGAATACCGGCTTCCAGTACAGTAAGTGGCGTTGATATAGGGAGGGCTTGTTTGTAAAATAACACTGCAGACCTCACCTTCTGGATATTGGATCTGGCTTCCCCTAGGAGAGAAGATTCAAGACTCCGAGCAAGCAGGAGAGTCATCCCGCCGGGCCCGCTGCCTCAGGACGGGCTCTCCCATCACCTAGCTGGAAAAAGAAAACAGATTTTATGCTTTTAAAGCAAACCATTTCTAAGATCCTAGAGGTTAATAGGCCCACCTTCCTCTTAGGAAATTTTTCACTGTGCCTGGTCTGATCGCCTCCCCATTTCCAATAAATTAGTCACATTGGAAACCAACTGAAGGATAGAATTGATTCCACCATTAACAGATGAGACTAGACTCTCCAGGGCACTCAGAGCCTGCAGGGGTTAGTAATAATAACCTGGTTTCCCTCAGCCCCTGTGTTTGCTGCAGGGGAAGACTGCTGGACGCCTGGCCCCCTGGTGGATGCATGGTGGGTCTGGGTTTCCCCATGTCTAGTGACTGAGAGTGTGGTAGGAAACTGACCACTTAAACGTGGTCAATTATTTCAATTATTTAGTTTCCATTCTAGGACATCTTTGCAGAGAGTTTGTGACCTTACACTTGTTTTCCCAACCAGCTCCAAGCAAGCATGCATTAAGGAAAAGCAATCTCATGTCTGCCTAAGTAACATAGATAAATCTTATAAGAAAATTTTGTATCATACATTTCAGAGCCAAATGGATTTTTGAAAATTTATCAAACATTTTTGGATTGTCTGTGTTCTCCATTCCCAGTGTTCATAGAGTATATAGGATTCACAGTCTGGGGTGGAAGTGGAAATTTACAGAGAGATTTATCCTGTATTATGGTCTTGGTTATTTCTTTTTTTTTTTTTTAAAGATTTTATTTATTTATTCGACAGAGAGAGAGACAGCCAGTGAGAGAGGGAACACAAGCAGGGGGAGTGGGAGAGGAAGAAGCAGGCTCCCAGTGGAGGAGCCTGATGTGGGGCTCGATCCCATAACGCCGGGATCACGCCCTGAGCCGAAGGCAGACGCTTAACAACTGAGCCACCCAGGCGCCCGTGTCTCGGTTATTTCTTATCCCATTTTTAGGGGGTTTGACAGTTTGGAGGGAGCAGGGGATAGAAGACTGTGTGGGGATACACTGGCAGAGGTCAGACCTGCTCTCTGCAGTGACCCTGTAGTTGTCCCTACAGAGAGATGCCCTGGCTTAAGTTTCCTAGAGGCCTTTTTGACCAGATCTGTAGAAAGTTCCCATCCTGTTGCAGAGAGCTTCAGTGAATCTAAAGCGAGAAGCTGGTATTTGGCCTCTGCTTGGGCACAAATAGCAGGAGTGAGCTGTCTCACAGCATTTGCTTGTATGAAGTTGTTTTTATGGGGTAAGCCCTCCAAGGATATTGAGTAATGGGTGCATGTTTTGAAGGAGAGATGTAAAAACACTCTTGCGGGTTTCTTATCTTTTGAGTTCCTCACTTGGTGTGCCTAGTGTCCTTGGGAAGAGCCCAGCAAAGAGTAGCCAGGAGCGATGAGTTTAGAAGGGGCTCGGGGATTTGATAACCTGTTTCTGGGGTACCTAAATGAAGGAGAAGGGTACTTCGTTTTCTCCTTTTCCAAATAAGAGGAAAAGAGATCATTTAAAGCTGGAGGTGCCGAGGTTAAGCTTAGCAAAAGTCTTCCTGACAGTAAGCACAACATGACCAACCCTTTTTGGTTTAGAGGCCATTCTGGCCTTCCTCCCAGGCCTTCTTTTCTGCTGCCCCACCTGGGGTGTGAGGGCCAACTGTTGTTATGTAATCTCTCACCAAGTGTTCACTGGATGAGAGTCCCAACTTCCCTCTCCCTTTCATGTCCATCCCTCCTGCAGCTGCATACTTAAAAAAAAACAAAAAACTGGGACATGCTTATCTTTGGTTAGAAGTGCTTTCTTTGGTTAAACAGGAGAAATCTTCTCTGCCAGACCTCCAAACAAGCTCTCTTGTTTTAGTGAGGCACGCACAGAAGATGAGATCAGACCAAGAACGTGGACAGAGGACAAAGATTCCAGGGGATGGACCTCCTAGGGGGCAGTGAGCCTCAAGTTACTTTCCTAGGGAAAGAGGTCATGGGCGAGACTTAAAGCTTTCGCCACTCTGAGATGGTCAGGCTTCTCCCAGCAAAGGGATACAAGGCCACATGTTACTTGAAGAGTCCTACCATGCCGTATGCTAGCCTTTTCCTTTGCAGTCTGCTTTCTGTTGGTGATGGAGCACTTATCAGGGAGCAATAGCATCTCAACATAGGCTGGTACTGATGACCAAGCTCCTGTTCCCCTCTGGTTAAACTCCTAATCACTCGGTACCTCTGGCGGTTCATTCTTGCCACAACTTGTGTTCTGGCATCAGCAATCCCCCACGCAACAGCTGATGACATCTCTTGGCCTTCCCCATCCATTCAGCAACGCCTCTCCCCCCAACCCGCCTCCTCTGCCTGCTGTCCCAGCCTGTAACCCTGATCTCATTTCCTCCTACCTCTCACACCGTTCTAAGACCTCTTGCCTCAACCTGCGCCTGCACCCCTTTCTTTGGAGCCCCTCTCGTTCCTTCGGAGAGCTTGCTCCTCTCTGATCTAGAGTCTCCCCTGCATGTGTACCTTCCCCAAGACTTTCAGGAACCAGAGGATGCTCCAGAGAGGAGGTGGCTCCTATCCCTCAGGTTGCCTCCAGCTCCTCAGTGGGGTGGATTTCATGCCTGGGTTGTGTGTTGTTTGTCTGTCTCAGACTTTGCAGCCCCCGAGGCAATGGCTCTGTCTTTGCAGGCTCAGGGAAGCTTTGGCAGCCAACAAATAATAAATAATACCCTGGTAACACCACCTGCAACTTGCTAATGAGTGTCTTTCCCTGCCTCCCTCACCTCTTGGAGGTTGGGGGTGGGGACCCCCGACTTCTGGGCAAATGGATGCCTTTTCCTTCTTCCAGTCTGGGAGAATTGGGGTTGGAGGGTGGGGGCAGGTTCTATTTTAGGGCAAAAGAATATGGAAATGACCTTGAGGAGTATACTAAATAAAAAGGGCCTAGTTCTAATATTTCTTCTGATTGCAGAGTTTTGGAGAAATGGAAACCTTTAGGAGCAAGACAACAGGTGTGGGGGTCTTTGGATTTCTTGGGGGATCCTGGGCTTTGGTCCCAGAGGCAAGCTGGAGAGCTATCATCTGACTCCCATCTCTTCCCTCAAGGCGTGTTTTCCTAGGTAATTGGTTCTCTAGGTTTGATACTCAGGGAGTCATCTTCCTCCAAGTCCATGTAGGCCACTAAGTGACTCTACTGTCTTTGTTCAGTTTTGGACTATTAAAGTTAGCACACCAAGGGCAGTTTTCTTGAAGGTACCTGTACCTGAAATTCTAGCAGTTGCCACCAGGCCAATCAGTGGTGATTTGGCTTTGGGTCATCTAAAGAGACTGAGACAGGTATGCAGTCTTATCCGTTTATGCATTTCCATATCGTCACCAAAATAGCCATTATTTTAAAGTATATTTTTGGACATAAGTTTGGCTTTGTACAAGCCACATACGCCACCAGGCAAAAGCCCTTCCAATCTTTGTTGTGGTACTTGTAGTGGCAAAAGGAAGTGAATAGAGTGCATGATTTTCTGAGATTGTCTAATGACCCAGCCAAACGGTCTGTGGAATTAGTTTGGGGTCCATTTTTCTAAATGCAGGCTTTGTGGTCTACATCAGAAAGAGCCATTCAAAATAATTTTGGCTTCACTCCAGTGTAGTGATCTCTGTGGAACTGGGCAGGTAGGCTGGGATGTTTTTATTTACTTGATCAACGCAGCTCTTGGCGTGGTGTAACGGAGGCTATAAAGTGGGGCAGGAGAACAGGATCGCTGGTTAATAGAAATCACGTTCTGATGTACACACTGTGGGTTTGCATTTAGACTTTGTACATAGGCCACTTCTGTAGAAAAACTGATGTTGCCTCTTTTGACACCCAGGAAAATAAAGAGCAGCCCTTCCCTGCTTGGCCATCCAGGGCCACTCCTACGACTTGAGTTTCCCAGAACCATCCTCCTCAGCTCTCTCTTGATTTGGGCAGTGTTTCTTCAGCTATTTCCCATCTCCTTTAAGAGATGTTTCCCTCACTGCTGCTTCTCTCTTCCAAAATTGCCCTTGCCCGTGCTTACTCCCCCGTGCCTCCCACCAGTTCTTGGGGGAGTAAACAGTCCTGTCTGGTATTGGGGTAGACAAGCTCTGTGTTGGATTAATTCTACATGACCCTGCTTGTAGACTGCTGGGGGAGGAGCTAGCCTCCTTTTTATTCCCCTGGAGTCGGCACCCAGACCTGGGCCAAGGAGGCTCATTTTCCCACGTGTAGGAAGCTGATGGGCCCCCCTCCTCTGCAACATTTGGCTCCCTAGGTTCTCTGAGTCACCCCCTGACCCTGACCATCTGTAGCAAGGGCTCAGACCCATCGAGCCAACATCATCCAAGAGAGCTTAATGAGCACCTGGTGGCTAAGTGCTTTGAGATGGTTCAGATGAAAAGGGCTGTCAGTGGTTCGGGGGTTATTATTGTCAGGGTGGTGGCGGCGGCAATTACTCTCGATGATCGGGGCATCCAGCTTCCTTCGTCCCTCATGGGAGCACCCGTCTCGCTGAGGGATGGCAAATTGCCTTGCTTTATCTGCCTTGGATTCTGGTGGGCTATGAGCAAAGTTCCTTTAACGATCTGCCATCTTCCCTCTGTGGCTGGACAGGTAGCCCCGAGAAAGGGCAGGAAACTCTAAAATGCTTATTCCCTAGGAGGCGAAGTGGTTCTGAGTTGTGTAGAGCAACAGAAACCAGACTCCTTCTTTCCAGCTTCTGTATCTCAAGAGGGACTGGAGGAGCATTCAGGACTTGGGGATGGAGGATGCCCACTTCATGTGACTTTCTGTCTCCAGGACTGAAAGGGGAGGGGAGTGGTTGGTGCAAGGGAGCCTGAGAAAGACAATTCTATGGGTAGGCATGAGAAGAAAAAATCGTGGGTTCCGACTAAAGCTGCTCAGGGGTTATGTCAAATTTATAGAAAAGAGAGGAAACGTGACAAACTGGAGAAGTGGTGGAGGCCTTCCACCTTCTCTGAAGGGTTTTAAATGAAGAGAATTTTGATCGCTGAGTTGGAGGGTTGAAGAGGAGGAACATTCCAGAGACAGAAGGATACTGGGGATCACCTTAAGGAGTATGTCCTCCTAAGTGAATATTTCCACAGGCCACAGCCATGCCCAGCTTTTCTGCCTGAGAGGAGTGGGGTGTAGTCCCTCATAATAGTGAAAGATGGCAGAGTATTTTTAGGGGGTCACTCAAACGGAGGTGCTGCTCCATTGCTCCTGCAGCCTCCTGGATGGGGCGGGCAGATGGGAATGTCACTGGCACAGGGAACCAGGGCCTTCGCTGCCTCCCATCTTACCTGCACCCTCTGCATTTTTACTCTGGGAACGAACACCTCCTTTACCATTTCCACAAAGCCGATCATTTTCCTTGGAAAGGAAGAAAGAGGCACAGATTTTCCTTGAGAAGTTAGTTTGTCCCATCTTCCCAGGAAGGTAGTTTTACGTCCTAGAAAGCCTTCTCAGACATGAGTGGTGCCCTTTCCTGTTTAAGAGCCTGAGATGAGGGGCGTCTGGGTGGCTCAGTCAGTTAAGTGGTTAAGTGTCTGCCTTCAGCTCAGGTCATGATCCCAGGGTCCTGGGATCTGGCCCCACATCAGACTCCCTGCTCAGCGGGGAGCATGCTTCTCTCTCTGCCTGCAGCTTCTCCGGCTTGTGCTCTGGCTCTCTCTCTCAAATAAATAGATAAAATCTTAAAAAAAAAAAAAAAGCCTGAAATGAAGATGTCACACAGTCCAGCATCTTGAAAATCTCACTTAACCGCAGATTGTCGGCTTCTACCTTGAAGGCCACACATTACGAATAGTGCCTTTTCTTCACCCACACCCTCCCACCCTCCCACCCTCCCAGTCACAGGTGCCTGGGGTTTGGCTTACATCTCTGCATTGTTTGCTGCCAAAAGTGACAATTGTTCGAATAATATGTTTCACTCACTCTGAATTAAATGATATTCATTGCAATGACTAAGGTTCTAGAAAAGTCTTTTTTAAAAAGTCACATGGCTTTGAAAAAAGGATGTAAATAAGAAAGTTGTGATTAATATAGAGAAGAGGAAGGTCAGGAACAGAGGGGGAAGACAGAGGAAGTAGGGAGGAGAGAGAATGCCGACTGGGGGATTGAAAGGGTTGAAGCTCAAGCAAAGGAGAACACTAGCCTTCCCGGAGGCCAGAGCAGAAGCAACTGGACTTTCAGCCTGAGAGCTTAGCTGTAGACTAGAGGAAGCATTGCCTTGCTGCGGAGTTGACGGGGTTCCCTCTGAGAGATGGTGGAATCTACTGCTCTTAGCAGCCCTGTGCAAAGGAGCAGGGGGGGGGCGGGGCAGAAAGAGAGCTCACTGCAGTGACCCCTCCCCGCCCTCCTCCCGAGCTGTTTGCTGCCCTCCCTTATCAGTCAGGATTGTCCAGTCCGGCTGTCTGAAACAGATTTGATGACTCAACAATGACCAATTAGGCGTTAACACATCTATCTCTGGGGCTATCTAGCCATCTTTATGGAGAACAGGATCTTAAATCTCTGCTCGTCGGGACAGCCAGAGGCTTTGCCTAAACGGTGGAAAGAGCCATAGACATTTTTCATAATTATAATGACTTTTTACAGGGAAAGCCATAACTCCTGCTCCATAACTTTAGTGTGGAGAGGAGCCCATTGCAGACTCTCTGATGTGGGGAATGGAGCCATCTGATGGCTGTCTTCTTCAGGCAGTCTGTGCTTTCCTACCATGAACAACTTCTGGGAGCAAAATTCACCGAGGAGGATAAGGTGACTTCTATTCCGAGTGCCTGTCTACTGAGAGCAGACAGACCACAGTCTCGAGAGGATCCAGAGGTAAACAGTCAGTGACAGAAGGTCAGGATATGAATGAGTACTACATAGCTTGGCCAAGGTCCAAATAGCTGTGTGTGGGGAAGGGCATGGGTGGGGGGTGGTCATTAGTTCTGGAAGGCTTCCTGGAGGAGACAAACATGCAGAGGAGGAGGTCATTCTTAGAGGAAATGGCCCTTGTGTGGAGGTGGGTGAGATGGAGGCGTAGAGAACTTTGGGAGCATAGATCCCATTATGGGTCGTCAAGAGTCTTGTCATCTTAGTCTTCCAGTCCATCAATTAGCTCATGTTCAATCTCTCCCAGTGATCCCCTATACTGTCATAAGATTTCATGACACCCCACGCATCAGGCCCGAGATCATCCTGTCTCACCACCCCTCTGCTTGGCCCACCATGTCTAATGACTTTTTGGTCTATTTTCTCTTCCCCTGCAAGACATATGTGAGAATGTGAGCCTTCTTTCATATTGCACTTTAAAAGTTTGATTTCCCCCAAACTATAGGCAGTCTTTTCCTTGTTCTTTTTTTTTTTTTTTAAAGATTTTATTTATTTATTTGACAGAGATAGAGACAGCCAGCAAGAGAGGGAACACAAGCAGGCGGAGTGGGAGAGGAAGAAGCAGGCTCACAGCAGAGGAGCCTGATGTGGGGCTCGATCCCATAACGCCGGGATCACGCCCTGAGCCGAAGGCAGACGCTTAACCTCTGTGCCACCCAGGCGCCCCTTTCCTCGTTCTTCTAACAGCCTGTGCTTTCTTCACTACACCTCAGAAGCTCTTCTGGGCCAATGGGAGGTCAGCTTGTCAAAATGTGAATGACCGGCCATCCCTGCTCATTTCCCAAGCCACGTACCCCAGAGCCTTACCTAGTCTAATGCCTTTCTTTGGCTCATTGTACAGCATTAATGGCTTTCAGCTTCCTTCTGGTCATCCTCACTGATGTGTTTCAGTCTGGGTGTCCCTGAACACAGAGCCTGTGTTTACACTTTTTGCTCCATTCCACACCCCAGAGAGTGCAACTGAGACCCTGCACTCATAATAATCCAAGGTGCCAGAGATGAATAGTTACCTAGATAATTTGTCCTGTGTAGACTATGTTTGTTTTTCTGAAACATGTTTGGAGAATTAGAATAGCCATGTGATTGCTTCCGCAAGCCTCTCCTTTGGTCAAGTAGACATAATGCTATAGGTGTATCTTTTAGCCTAGGGTTTGACCTTTGACATCCTCCTAAAGGATGGTCATAACGCTGGAAAGATAAGCTAGTATGTTTTCTGGATTCAGTTAACAAATTGCCTTATTTGTGATCACTACTACTCTGGACAAGGGAGGCAAAAATGAGTAAGTCAAAGTCTCTACCTTCTAGGTACTTTGAGGTTGGTGGGAAGATAGACAAGTAAACCAGCACTTATAATACAGCATGATCAGAGCTGTGGTGGAGATGCACATAGCGTATGGAGATGAAAGGTAGATATCTAACTCGGACGCAAGGGTGTCATTTACTGGCCCAGGAAGCAGAAGGGATGAGTGGTTGTGCTAGCATAAGACTAAGGCTAGACACTAGAAAGTCTTTCTCAACTAGATTGCCAATCTTAATCTGTGCACTCATGCACTGAACGGTTGTACACACAAGTACTACCGAGGTGCTAGTCACGCGCTAGGTCACATTTGGAGATGAACAAGCCGGCAGGGAGCTTGAAGTCTAGGGTGGTGGACAGAAAAATAGGCATTTAAAATCCAGTATTATAAGGCCTGAGGTGGAAGCTGACACTTTCTCAATTAAAGCCAGTGGGAATGTTACACTGCCCAGAATGCTTAGAAGGGGAGAAACGAGGGCAGTTTCAATGACTTACCCTCTGGCTCCCTTCTAGTCTGTGAATAGGTTGATTCAAATTCCACTGTGCAGCTTATTTATCATCTGGAATCCCAGCAGCTGAAGGATCCGGAATATATCAAATTTCCTAGGTCTCTGCCTGGACACCCTTCCTAGTTCAGGAAGCAATTAGTCTGAGAGAGACAGAAGTGAGAGTGGAAGAGCAGAATATATATCCTTTTAAAATAATTTAGTAACAACCCTAGGTAAGTGACCAATAATTTATAGACTCTATTCTTTTTATAGAGATATTTCCTTGCTGCTCAACCAGAGAGCTTGCCGGGTTTAGAGGATTAATCTCTGACGTAGTAAATATGCTCAAATTGTAATTCAGTCGCAGGGATAAAGGGAACTTAGACTTGTCTTGTATAAGGGAGAAATATTAAATGGGTTTGTGGAGAAACCGCCATGGCAGTCCTTACTGTCTCTCGTACCTTAGCATTGAGAGTTTTTCAACTGCAAGTGGCCTGCCCTTGAGGTCCTCTAATCCAATGGCCTTATTTTACAGATGGGAAGACTAAGGCCTGGGGTACCTGAGACAGCAGCAGATCCAGGACTGGAATGCACATCTTTTGACTCACACCTCAAGATTTCTCATATTGCACCAGGCTACTACCTGTCACATTCAGACTCCGCTTTATTTGCAAGACTCCCCTGTCAGCCTACTTCCACTGAGTTCTTTTCTGTTCCCCTCTATTCTAGACCTCTTATCCATGCTACACCTTTTCTATCCTCTGAAATGTCCCTCACATGCATCCCCTCTTCAGGCTGGGATGCCTTCACTTTTCTCTCCCTTCCACCCCTTTCTTCTCCAGCCCAGCTGCATACTCCCTCCTCCAGGAAGCCTTCCCGAACCAACCTTTTCTGTCTTTCAGTGCTTCTTGGCTCTTTCTCTTTTCAGCCCAGTTGTTGGTTTGTACTTGCTGCTTTGTTGTTTTGTAAGCATTTTGGAGGAACTTTATAGATACTCATGTTCTGTCAACAAACTCAGATCAGGAGCTCCCTAATGGCAAGGTCTAGAACGCATAGCGGGGGATCTTCTATTGTTGCCTGATGACAGCTGGGATTGGGCAGTCTGAGAAAGTTAAATCACTTCTGTATTTGGGAAGAGGGAAGAAGATGGGACTGACTTCCAGGTCGGTGGGTATGCTAGAGACGGGAAGGTAGTTGGAATGATGTCTTAAGGTTGTTTCCAGTCCTGGGATTCTGTAGCCTTGTGCACCAACTTGGATATACCAGAGCCTTCGCCTGATGCTGTTACCAGTTCCGTGGCCTGTGTTAAATAACAAGGCATCCTGCACAGCTAGTAGGTGGCAAATTGGTGTGTCCACTGCATCTATGAAGAACAAAAAAAGCTTGGTGGAAGGAACGTGCCATGTGGAACATATTGTTATCTGGAGCACCTGGCTGCCCAGTGGATGACCTCAGTTGACGCCTGGAGGTCTCTACCTCAGGGAAGGGAGGCCCTGAGAGCCATTTTGACCCAAGTTCAAATTCTCTAGAACAAACAAGCTGATCCCTTGCTCCAAGGCCCAGTCAAAGAGGCTCCAGTGTGTTTATTGACTCTTGCGATGCCCTGCCCTGGAGAACAAACAAACAGCTCAACCTGACTCATTCCCTCCACCACTGTACCCAGTTCTGTTGCTGGGCTCTGCCAGGAAAGATTCCCTCAGACCCTTTGGAAATAAGAGAGCCGGTGCTTATGGGTCTCTGGTCATATATTCCTACTTTTCTTTCCCATAGAAAGCGAATCCTCCCTGGAAGTACAGGAGGCTATCTGTAACTGCAGATGCGCTTGGCTTGGGCTCTCTCTCTCCATGGCTTGAGGCAAATCGGCTTGCTTCATGGATTCATTCATTCTACAAATATTTGTTGAATGCCTACTATGTATGAGGCTCTCTCTCCTCATGATGGGGGCTTGCTAGCTCTTGCTGTGGAGAACGCTGGTGGTTTTTTCCCTCTGACTAAATTATTCCAAAGTCCCCTTTCCTAGCATTTTGTTGTAATAGCAGTGGTAGATAATCCTAGTGACACCTTTTCTCTTCTTTTCCACCATTGGAGGAACTTGGTTTCTGAACCCTAACCATCTCCTTTCATTAAGCTTTGGCGGAGTCGTTTCTACCTCTTGTGATATTCTCTCTTGCTTTTCATCGAAACCTACTTCACATTTTCCTCCACAGAAAAGGAGACCATCTTATGCTCACATCTCTGCTCAGCTCATCGCCTCTCTTCTTTAGAAGAGACCCGACTCAGACCCTCCCCACTGTTGTGTTTCCTAAACTGTGTAATTCTCAGAATGTACGTGTCCCACATGATGTTAATAGGTGTTTCTTAAAAATGACCACATGATCAGCTCAGTTTGGGAGACATGGGACTAGACAAGCTGAAATCTTAAACTGCAGGACTTCTCAGAAACTTCAACATATTAATATTCATTTTGAATCTCCAAGAGGGGACATGATATGTGTTATCATTAGACCACAGAACCCCTTTTAAAGAAAAACCTCTTAACAGTTTTGGGGACATTAGCATTTCCTGAAATTAAGTTTGGGAAATGCTTAAGTTGCGGAAGGAATATTGGACTAGGAGACAAGAACCTGGAATTGCTTCCTTCTCTGCCACTCACTTTTCTAGGTGACTCTGGGCAAGTCACTTCACTTCTCTGGACCTCCATTCTTTTACCTGGAAAACGAGGGGCCTAAATTAAATTCTCCCCCAATCTTCTAGCTCTGACATTATAGAATTTTTTTCTTTTTTTATCCCTTTCTTTCTTTCTTTCTTTTTTTTTTCCAATAAGGCTTTATTTATTTACTTGAGAGAGAGAGAGCATGAGAGCGTGCGACTTGGGGAGGGGCAGAGGGAGAGAGGGAGAATCTCAACAGACTCCCCACTGAGCACAGAGCCAGACATGGGCTCCATCCCATGACCCTGAGATCATGTCCTGAGCCAAAATCAAGAGTCAGTTCCTTAACTGACTGAGGCACCCAGGTGCCCCCCGTTTCTTTCTTAATGTTTGTCCCTACTGTCAGTCTGAGAATCCCTAGGTGGATATAATATCTCTTTTTCTCTGTATATCTTCCTGAAACACCCAAGTGTATCTTCCTGAAACACCCAAGACAGGGCCCATCTAAATATAGAGTGGAGATAGAATGAAAATACCCAACAGTGTCAGCACTGTGCAAAGGCAGCCACAGGTAGGCTCAGTATTCTAAGAATCAGAAACTTAAAATCTAAGATAGATATCTTGACGTACTCATAAAGGACATACAAATAATAGAATAAAACATAGAATAAAAATAGAATAAAACCAATAAGTAACTGGAGACAGCTGGAATAAATGCATTTTAGGCATTACAGGAAGGGAAAGCTCTTTGTGGAAAGAAAACATATTGTTCCATGTGCTGCTGAATGTCTTAAGGGAAAGATCTGAGAAGCTCCTTGGAAGAAAGAAGCGGTGATGAAGAGAGGAAAGAGAGGATGTTCTTTGCTGGTGGGGTAGGTGAGGAGAGGGGGAGTATCCCTGGTCCATGAGGCACCCTCCTTGGCTGAAAATTCAGAGAATGGAGGAAGTATGATGCAGCAGACCAGACCAGATACTAGACGTCAAGGAGGGGAAATAGGAGCTTTTTCTGGAGCACCTGGGAAAGTAGGTCAACATATTTTACTCCCAGTGATCTGTGGTGAAGTTGAAATCCCTGGATGTTTGAACAAGACACACACATACGTGGTTGGCTCTGGAGACAGACAGATTCTCTAGTGGGTGGCCCAAACCTTGTGCCTTCTCTTGCATTGGGTCTGGTGGGCGAAAGCCCTAGATTAAGTTCATGCCTCTGGGCACTGTCATTTAGAGAAGATAAGAGCGATGAGCAGAGACGCTTATCTTTATAGCTGTTCTTATTTGATTTATATTCTGTTTGTTTGTGCGTCTGTACACACCTGTCTGTGTGTATGAATGTGTGTTTATGTGAGTGTATACTTGCACATGTATGTGGAAATGTGACCATGTTTCATATGTGTATATGGGCTTGCAAAGCGCTTATATGTCTAGGACTTTGTTGTAAAAGGGTGAGGCTTAATTGTGTGTGCGTAAAATGGTGTGTACACTGCACGTGCATATGGTTGGTGGTCTGTTTTATCTACGTGAGGGTTATGTTCACCTATCTATTGTATGTGTCAGTGTTTATATGTGCTAACAGGTCTATATGTTGGGCTGTATCTATTTGAGTTATTTACTTTTATATTTCTTTGCCTTTTATATTTCTTTGTTTCATTAATTCACTAAATATTTATGGAGAGCCCACTGTGTGTGGGGTACATGTCTGTGTATGCGTATGGGGGTGTCTACATTTGTATACACGTATGGAAAGTACGCATGCGCTTATGAATATGTCAACATGCTTATGAAATGTCTGTATGTATCTTGATTTTTTCATCTGTGTAATTTTGAGATCTTGCTTGGCATTTTATCGGAAGCCTGCCCAAGTCTTTTTGGAAAAAACAGGAGTTAACTAACTAGATTCAGTGGAAGCATCTAATGTGGGTGTGTGCAAGTGGAGCAAAATCATGCTCTGCTCTTGATCCATCTGCGATCCCCTCCTTTGTGGCATCTCACCCTAGACACCCCTTTGTGCCTATGGAACTTGGAAAAGGACCTGAAACACCCTACATGTTAGCCTGTCTCCCTTCCTGGGCTGTCCACCCAGGAAGAAGGGCTGGGAGATAGCCCTAGCTGTTCGAGACGATTTTTCTTTTCTTTTGCCTCTTCCTGGCTTCACCTTTTCTATCCCTCAACCTGTTCTAATCCCTCGAAAGACAGGCACAGGGTTTTCTTTTCCCCAGAGAAACCAGAGAGAGAGAGAGAGAGAGCAAAAGAGATTTTGCTCCAAGGGACTCTGCTCCCATTTTATGGGGTTTGTCAATAATGTTCCTTCATTAAGATAGCATCTCAGCAGAATGAAAGAGGCCTCTGCCCTTCATGAAAAGAGTTGTTTTCTCTTGGGGGGTGTGTGAGGGGGGCATTAAATAAACCTGTTTTTTAAAAAAGTACCTCTGGAGCAAGGAAATGTGTTATTATTTTAATTGTCTCATGCTAATTATACTTATTACTATAATAACCATTTTGTTGTAACAAATGATGTAATCCTCTTTATTTCTGTCGCTGCCAGAGGCGAGTGGTGTGTGTCTAGCAAGAGGGTACTGGGGAGTGTTTTTGGTGGGGAGGTGCAGTCCATCCGGTGGAGGGAGCTTGTGCTGCTGAATGGCTTTGCTACCCCGGGGGTGGGGGATGCAAGGCAGAAGGGAGGCAGATTGTTTTACTCCCCAGTCTTGCTTCTCTCTGGAACTTCTCCTTTTAGGCCCTTTCCTGTAAGTATTTAATCATTCAGGCAGACCTTCATTTATTCATTCAACAAACATTTACTTAGTACCTGCTATGTTCCATATGTTAGAGGCAGCTGTAGTGATATGAAGTAAATAGGATAGGATCTTTACTGCTGAGAAGCACACAGTCTAGTGGTGGAGACTGATATACAATAATTATTTTGAATGCACCAGGATAGGTGAGACACAGGGAGGTCTATTTAAAGTGCTATGAGAAGGTGTGTGGAAGTCATGCTTTATTCTACATATGGCAGCCTGAAAAGCTGGCTTTTTTGGAGAAATACTAGAAATTTGCAGCACAGGGAAGGGGAGCTGGTCATGCCATAGAGAGGGAACTATTAACGACATGAAGGCATGAGAAAGCCTGTTTGCTTTGTGATGTTAATACCAATCGCAGTAGCAGCTAATATCACGTCCTATCATGCATTGTTCTAGGCACTTGGATGTGTTGATTCACTTACTCTTCACAACACTGTGATGTCGTACTGTCATGAAGATTAGACTGAATTAGTAGATGGAGGGACGCCTGGGTGGCTCAGTCAGTTAAGCATCTGCCTTTGGCTCAGGTCATGATCCCAGGGTCCTGGGATTGAGTCCCGAGTTGGGCTCCCTGCTCGGCAGGGAGTCTGCTTCTCTCTCTCTCTCTACCCCTTTCCCCCTGCTCGTGCTCTCTTTCTCAAATAAATAAATAAAATCTTTAAAAAAATAAATTGAATTAGTAGATGAAAAGCACTCAGAACAGTACTCGATATGGACTCATATTAACTATTTTTTTTTATTATTTCATTAACAGATGCAAAACCTGAGGCTCAGGTTGAGTAACTTGTCCCATTTCACATGTACACTGAGCGAGAAGGCTTGGATTTGAAGCCTGGTTCTGAACAGAGCCCCAGTTTTTTATCCACTCTTGTAATTAAGGGTGCATACTAGGGACAAGTAATAATTTGTAATGAGACTGCCAAATAATTTGGGGCTAAAGTGTGAATGGCCTTGTGTACCATTAGAGGTTCCTGAACAGAGATCAGGTCTGTGTTTTAGAAAGATCATTCCAGAAACTGGGACCCTGTGGACAGGTGGCATCTAAGATGGCTAGTTCTCACTCTTGATGTGTTCAGCTCAGCAGCTGGTACGGCCAGCGTGAGCTGCATGAGTGCCTTAGCTGACTATCTGTGAGACACGGAAGGAAGATGGGTTGGGGAAGACTACCAGGTTAACAAGATCTACGGAGAGGGCCAAACCAAGTTTCAAACGCCCGATAAGGGATTGTTTGAATGGGCCGTAGTAATGTAATGTCATAGGCCTTTACTTCCGACGGTGTTAGTAGGTACTTCAGGCCTTCTCTATTTTTGGGCTGAGGCCTTGTCTGTCTTGTTTACCACTCTGTTTCTAGTACTCAGCAGAGGGCCTGCCAGTGGGATATGTTAATAAAGCCATCATATGAGTGACCATTCATTCTTCCTGGGGCTCTAGGTACCCCAAGCTTGGCCTAATGCTCCCACAATTGACATTTTTCATTAGCAATCAAAGAGGTTGTCCCTCTTGTTATCAGGGCCCTTCTCTAGGTCCCACCACACACACAGACTTATAATCTTCTTTTCTGTCCCCACCTACTAACTTAAGTGCAGCCAGTTCCCCTTAGCAGAATTTGAGGAGTGCATCAAAGGGAATAGTAGTGGGGTGCCTGGGTGGCTCAGTCAGTTAAGCAACTGACTCTTGATTTCAACTCAGGTCATGTTCTCAGGGTCATGTGATGGAGCCCTGCATAGGAACCTGCTTAAGATTCTCTCTCTCCCTCTGCCCCTCCCCCGCACTGTGCATGCCCATGCATGTGTGTCTGTGTGCACTCTCTCTCTCTCTAAAAAGAAAATAAATAAATAAAAAATTAAGGGGCGCCTGGTGGCTCAGTCAGTTAAGTGTCTGCCTTCGGCTCAGGTCATGATCCTGGGGTCCTGGGATTGAGTCCCATATCGGGCTCCCAACTCAGTGGGGAATCTGCTTCTCCTTCTCCTTCTGCCTCTCTCCCCAGCTTGTACTCTCTCTCAAAATAAATAAATAAAATCTTTTTTTTTTTTAAGATTTTATTTATTTATTTGACAGAGACAGAGACAGCCAGCGAGAGAGGGAACACAAGCAAGGGGAGTGGGAGAGGAAGAAGCAGGCTCCCAGTGAAACGGAGAGCCTGATGTGGGGCTTGATCTCAGGACCCTGGAATCATGCCCTGGGCCGAAGGCAGACGCTTAACGACTGAGCCACCCAGGTGCCCCTAAATAAAATCTTTTTAAAAAATTAAAAAGAAAAAAAGAAACAAAAGGGACTAGTGATAATGGTTAACATTTATGCATGCTTGCCAGATGCCAGGTACAATCCTGTGCACTTGACGTGTGTTAAGTAAGGTCTCATGATACCTGTATGAGGAGATACTATCATGGTCTCAACTTTACAGGTAAGGAAACTGAGCTATGAAGAAGTCAAATAACTTGCCCAAGGTCGCGTGGCTTTTAAGTAGCAGAGCCACATCCGATACACCCGTGCCTCTTAAACTTAAAGAAGAGGGTTTCGTTAAAATGTACATTCTGATTCGGTAAAGCTGTGGTGGGGTCCAAAATTCTGCCTTTTTTTTTTTAAGATTTTATTTATTTATTTGTCAGAGAGAGAGAGAGCACAAGCAGGGGGAGCAGCAGGCAGAGGGAGAAGCAGGCTCCCTGAGGGAGTCCGATGCAGGACTCAATCCCAGGACCCTGGGATCACCACCTGAGCCGAAGGCAGATGCCTAACTGACTGAGCCACCCAGGCATCCACTTTTGCCCCCCTTTTTGAAAGTAATTTATTTATTGGAGAGAGTGAGAGAAGGCAAGTGGGGGGAAGAGCAGAGGGAGGGGGAGAGAGAGAATCTCAAGCAGACTCCCTGTTAAACTCAGAGCCCAACATGGGGCTTGATCCCATAACCCTGAGGTCATAACCTGAGCCAAAATCAAGAGTCACACACTCAACCCACTGAACCACCCAGGCACCCCTAAAATTATGTACTTTTATTCTTTTATTTTTTTTAATATCTATTTATTTTAGAGAGAGAGTGTGGGAAGGAGCAGAGGGAGATGGAGAGAGAGAATCTCAAGGAGACTCCCTGCCGCGCACAGAGCCCAATGTGGGGCTGGATCTCATGACCCTGAGATCATGACCTGAGCTGAAACCAAGAGTTGGATGCTTAACCGACTGCACCCCCCAGGGCCCCCAAATTCTGCACTTGGCATAAGCTCCCAGCTGGTGCTCATGCTGCTGGCCCGTGTACCACGTTAAGTAATAAGGCTCTACACCTTGTTTACTACCACTCCAGATCAACCATTCTCTGACTCATGTTGTCACGAATTGTCAGAGTTATTTCTTGAACAGACAGACATCTGCGGAAAATAATTCTATGAACCACGGGAGTTACCTTCCTTCTGGGAGAAGAGAGGGGAGCTGGCACTTGGATATTGTATTGACACATCGTTGTGCTCCTCGTGCGAAGAGCTGAGTATGAGCAAGGGGCAGGCAGCTCTAGACTCCCTGTGTTATGAGCCCTGCCTACTGCAGGCTCTGAGCATGCCCTGGTTGATGGCCACCACTGGAGGCAACTCTGCTCCCATTCCACCGAGGTCACTAATTGAATTAGACCTAGGTATTCTGGGGGAAAGTGTCCTAGCCTAGGGGCTTCTGCTGTCGTCTGTCAAATGTGCCTCTGGAAGTCCCCAAGCTCAGATGTCTGGAATTCTTTGTTAGCTCCTTCCAAAGAAACAAGTTAATAGGAGAAGGCAGGAAGGCAGGAGCAAAGCTTCATGAAAAGAGTAGATCAATACATTTATTAACAAGTATTTATTGAAGCCCTGATATTAAAAATGCAATGATTTTATCCTAGCCCTCAGGCCTAAAATAGTGTTGTCAACTCCCATCTAATATCTTTTCCTAATCAAGGCTGCCTTCTCTGTTTCCCAACCAGATGTAATCCCCAAGACAATTTGAAAGCAGAGATACTTTTGTGGAAGATTTTTAAAAAATTTTGTATTAAGAAGTCCAAAGAAATTATTGACTTTTTCTACCGACTTGGTGAGGGCTGAGTCACAGCTCTGCTGCCTCAGCCAGGTACCTGGGAGCTGACTGTAGCCAGGAGCGGGGAGCTGAACCGCTATGGTCCCTTCTTTTTGTTTTTGTTTTTTTTTTTAAAGATTTTTTATTTATTTATTCGACAGAGATAGAGACAGCCAGCGAGAGAGGGAACACAAGCAGGGGGAGTGGGAGAGGAAGAAGCAGGCTCATAGCGGAGGAGCCTGATGTGGGGCTCGATCCCATAACGCCAGGATCACGCCCTGAGCCGAAGGCAGACGCTTAACCGCTGTGCCACCCAGGCGCCCCTCTATGGTCCCTTCTGATTCTCTGATTTCATTCCAGTCAGGCCTGGAGACCTCTGGTACTCAAGTGAAGTGGTTGAGACCTTCACGGGCAATTATAGCTCCCAGACAGCTTGGGTTTACTCTTAGAAAAGCTTAGGCAGTTCAACTCTTGGAGAGATGGAACTCCTACTGGGGGAAGCAGAGACTTGAATGTTATGGGATTTCTTTCAAGGTTTCCATTTCTTCCTATCCCCATGGCTGTCCTTATAGTCTAGAACAACACCAGCCTTCTTCACTTTTCCTGTTTAAATAAAAATTTCAAACTAGGTTATTAATTCATTCAACAAACACTTGAAAGTGCCTGTTATGAGTAACACATTGGGCTAGCTGCCCAATGGAATATAAAAAAAAGAATGAATGACAGATAATCGTTGTCTTTAAAAGCAGCCTGATGGAATAATAATTGTGAGCTGGAGTGTGTACCATGAGAGAGGCACAGACAAAATCCCGTGGGGTCTGAAAAAGAGAGAGCAAATAAAATGTGTGTGAAAGGCATTTTTTAAACTGTGAGTTCTCCATACATGTATGTTTTTAATTTCCTAAAGCAAGTAAAACAGAACAAGATTAGGAATCAGGAGGCCTGGCCCCAGTCCAGAGGTTGGCAAACTATGACTCAAGGCCTGTTTTTGGATAACCCTCAAGCTCAGAATGGTTTTTTATGTTTTTTTACATTTTTTTTTAAAGATTTTATTTATTTATGTGACAGAGACAGCCAGCGAGAGAGGGAACACAAGCAGGGGGAGTGGGAGAGGAAGAAGCAGGCTCATAGCGTTGGAGACCGATGTGGGATTCGATCCCGGAACGCCAGGATCACGCCCTGAGCCGAAGGCAGATGCTTAACAACTGCGCTACCCAGGCGCCCCTGTTTTTTTACATTTTTAAAAGGTTATGTTAAAACAAAACAAAACAAAAGCCACACCAAGAAGAATGTGCAATAGAGACCACGGGCAGCTTGCAAAACCTCAAATATTTACAGTTTGGTCCTTTACAGAAAAAGCTTGCCAACCCCCTTCAACTAGACCGAATTTTACCCTTACTGTATGAACTATGCACAAGCCTGCCAAGGAGTTGGAGTTCCTCTTGTAAGTAACAGGGCAACTATTCATTAAGTGAAAAGGTGGCTGGATTTGGTGGCAGTAGGAGGGTGAAATGGAATAGGAAAGCATTTAATATCCCAATCTAGGGGTGCCTGGATGGCTCAGTCGGTGGAGGATGTGACTTTTGATGTTGGGGTTGTAAGTTTGAGCCCCACGTTGTGTGTAGAGATTACTTAAAAAATAAAAATCTTTTTTTTTTTTAAGATTCTATTTATTTATTTGACAGAGAGAGAGAGACAGCCAGCAAGAGAGGGAACACAAGCAGGGGGAGTGGGAGAGGAAGAAGCAGGCTCATAGCAGAGGAGCCTGATGTGGGGCTCGATCCCAGAACCACGCCCTGAGCCGAAGGCAGATGCTTAACGACTGCGCCACCCAGGCGCCCCTAAAAAATAAAAATCTTAAAATAAAATCCCAATCTACCATCTAGAACCCAGTGGGGGATGCAGATTTGGGAGTAATCAGCACACACCCAGTCATCGAAAATTGAGTGGATGAAATCACCTGAGCAGAAGACCCAGGATGGAAACTTGGGAGTGCCTACTTGGGGGGGGGGGATGGAGAATGAGAGCGGAGGGAAGGAGCCTGAGAAGTGATCCAAGCTGTAGGAGGAGAACAAGAGGTGAAGAGTATGGTAGACAGAGTGGGTTGTCAACAGTGTGGAATGCCAAGGGAGGTAAAGGGGAGGGAAGAATGGGAAGAAGCCATTGCATAGGTCACTGGCGACCCTGTGAAGACAGTTTCAGCAGAGAAGTAGAGTTGGGGGTGGGTCGTGTCTCTCAGGATGGTGGTGGTGGAGGGAAGGGTGGAGGTCAGCTGGCAGGAAGAGGAGCAGCAGAAGCAGGGGCAGCCATTTTGTCCACCACGCAGGGGTGTGTGAGGATTAAAGTAAATAATGTGTGGAAAAATGCTTCTAAAACTGTAAAATAAAAGACATTGTGTCATTATAAACTGAAGTACCTTCCAGTTCTAAATTCTATGAAACGATTTCTCAGAGTTTATAGGTTAGAGCCAAAGACTTATCTATTCCCTGTTATCAAGTCTAAACTTTCCATTCTTCAAGACCCTGCTAGCAGCCAACTCTGATCATCGTCTCCCTAGTGTTTGACTTCCCAGTATGGA
Source organism: Ailuropoda melanoleuca (assembly GCF_002007445.2). Lineage (NCBI taxonomy): Eukaryota > Metazoa > Chordata > Mammalia > Carnivora > Ursidae > Ailuropoda > Ailuropoda melanoleuca. The sequence goes on from NC_048233.1 coordinate 43,314,908, forward strand.
ATTATCCGTCTCAACCAGCAAATCTATTGGTCATCTTCCCCGAAAATCTTATTTTCCTTCACTACCGAGCCTTCGCCCAGGCCATCTGCCTTGCTTTAAGGTTTAAGAATTGCTTGCTTTAAGGGGTTGACAGATTTAGCAAATAAAAATGTGGGATGCTAATTAAATTTGAATTCCAGATAAACAAATAATGGTTATTTATTTATTTATTTATTTGAGAGAGAGAGACAGAGGGGGAGGGAGAGAGAGAAACAACAGATAATTGTTAGTCCATGTCTCATGCGTTATCTGAGCAAGAGCCTCCTGTATTTTATTTGGGAATGCTGTTTCTTCTACTCTCTTAGTTTATCCGTATGTGTCTCTTTCTTTAGAACTCACCTCAAGGCTCATGACGATTGGCATGATAATTTAATCCAAAGAATACAGACTTTTGCAGATAAACAGATTTGGATTCAAACCCTATCCCTCTACTCACATGTCATCTGAACTTGATTAAATCTCTTCATTTCTCTGAATCTGTAAATGATCTTGCAAAGCATTTGTAAGGATTACAGTAAACAATGTTTTGTTTGTTTGCTTGGGACTTATGTGGGAATTTAAACCTCCCCAGTCCCACAGGTGATTTCTGTGCTCTGCGTGCCCTCTCTGCTTAGATACCCCACTTGCACCTCCTTCACTTGTACACCTGCCTGAGTTTTCAGCCTGGGTCAGAGTCTTGTTTTTCTCATCAACCAGGGGATGATCTGGATCATTCCTTATAGCACCTATGGTAGGGATCTATCCACAGGGAGCCTCAGGATAGGGACGGACTGCTGGGCTCCCATGTGTGTTTTTTCTCTGGATTCCTTGGAAGGAGCTCAGGATCAAGTGCTCAGGGAGCTCAAGGGTGCGTGTTCCAGCCCACATTCTCTTGCTACTGCCATGTTAGCTCTGTGCAGGTTTCCTGAGTGGGTTGCTGGTAAAGAAGGACGTGGCGAGTTCTTTGGGGTTAGGGGTGGGGAATGGGGGGAGCCAGAGTAATTGTTATTATTAATGTTCTTCTCTGTGACTCAGATCAATTATAAATACTGAGATTCATAAGAATCCTAGTGATGGGATACAGGTAGAAAGGTGAAGGCCTTCCATGGATTTTCTCTTTAACTCCCAAACTCTCAGCCAGAGGACATAACTTCTTTTGCCCAGTTGGCCTTCCCTGCCTACACGCAATACCCCCAAGTGGCAGGTGGGAGGTAGAGTCTGGTGACCCTGCTTCCTCTTGCCTGAAGCTCACCCACAACCATCCCTATTGTAATGCCTACCCCCTCCCTCACCCTAGCTGTGGGGAGAATGGGTAAAAGGCCTGGTTAGCTAGATCTCCCAGCTCTGATTTTTTTTTTTTAAAGATTTTATTAATTCATTCAACAGAGATAGAGACAGCCAGCGAGAGAGGGAACACAAGCAGGGGGAGTGGGAGAGGAAGAAGCAGGCTCACAGCGGAGGAGCCTGATGTGGGGCTCGATCCCATAACGCCGGGATCACGCCCTGAGCGGAAGGCAGACGCTTAACCGCTGTGCCACCCAGGCGCCCCATCCCAGCTCTGATTTTTATCTCAAGCCTGGAACCTCCCTCAGAAACACTCCCTCCCCTCCAAAAAAAAAACCCCCCCCAAAAAACCCTACACCTGACAAAACTCGGTAATGGAAGGTGTTTTCTCCCCCTTCCCTTTTCTGGTTCCCTGGAGCTTATTTCACTCGAAGGGAACTGAACGCAAGTTGATGTATTTTTAAATGGCTTTGATTTTATCACCTTGCTTAATGATTTGGCAAGTTATTTATTAGATGGGGAGCTTCCCAGAGGGGCCTGGCCCATTAACGTATAAATAATGTGGCAAATAGTTCAATAGCGCCGTAAAAAAAGTGATTTAGAAATAAATTGACCTCTGTTTGTTACATGTAAACGAAGGCCCAGGGTCATAATGTATTTCGTGCCCTTAAGCTGGGTTGGTGGGGTTGGGGTGGGAAAGGATGAGTAGGGGGCTAGGGCACACAGTGGGGAGATTTTTTTGGCACAGCTCTTTTTTCTCTGCCACGTTGAGGGTGTGGCGGATGTGATATGGGCTGTCTGTGGTGCGTCTGTAGCAAAGTGCAGAGAGACCTACCGTCTGGGGCAGCAACGCAGTTGGTAGGGATGGGGGGTGTGGTGTGAGGTGGGGGTTTCCTTCTGGACAAAAATCCCTGTCTGTACTTTCATTGTACTTTCAGAAGTTAATTAACATTTAACCCAGGTATGTGGAAAGAGAAGTTGATGGTTTGAAATACGGGAGCTGTCTTGGTGCATTTGGGTCACCGTAGCAAGCACATTTGATGGGGTTCTGTGTCGTTCATCTCTCCCTAGTACAATGTGCAGCACATAGTAGGTAGTCAGTAAATGTTTATTAAACACATACCCACAAATCTCCAGTGATTGCTGCAGGGAAAGAACAGCACAGATAATTTCTAAACTAGAGGTGGGGAAAAATGGATACAATAGATAGCATTTATTGAGAGCGTGGTATGCACTAGGCATTTTGTTAATTACTTCACATATGTAACGGAATTAAATCTTCTTAGTGTTAAAATTGTGAAATGACACATATTCATAAGACTGTATAAAGAATGTATATGCATTTTGATGAATAATGTGGCATATAGAAATGCCCGTGTAACCACCATTTATTTAAAAAAGAACTTTGCCAGCACCCCAGAAGCTCCCTTGGTGTCCCTTTTTGATCACAATCCTGTCCCTTCCCCAAAGTATCCTGTATTTTGTAATTAACTAATTAATTGTAATATTAATTTTCTGATTTTTCATTATGGTTTTAGTACCGGTGTATGCATCCTTGATATCACTTTGCTTTTTTTTGAATCTTATATAAATATACTCAAACTGTGTATTCTTTTGTGTCTCACATTTTTTACTCAGCATGTTATTTGTAAGAATCATCTGTGTTGCTTGTCACTGCAGTTTGCTCATTTTCACTGCTCTGCATGTTTTATGGTATGAATATACCCTAACCTATCCCTTGTACTGTTGACGGACATCTGCAGCCTTTCCATTTTGTATCAGTTGAAAACAATGCTACTCCGAACATTCTTAAACAGGTACCCACGTTTTTTAGGGTCTATACCTAGTAGTGGAATTTCTGGGTTATAGGGTATGTGAATCTTCAACTTTACTTGGAAAACCAAATGTTTTCCAAAGTAGTTTTATCAGCTTTCACTCTAACCAGAGTATCTGAGAGTTCCCATTGTTCTAGCATTCTTGCCAAACTCTTAGTAGCCTTAAAATTTTCCAATTTAATCTTTATAATATCATATCAGATTGGAATTATTATGATTCCCATTTTATAGATGATTAAACAGAGTATCAGGGCATTTAAGCAACTTGCTCAAAGATGTGTAACTGGTAAATGGCAGAGCCGGTATTTGAATTTGAACTTGACTCCATAACCCAGCTTTTTGGGTTTTTTAAAAGATTTAATTTATTTATTTGACAGAGAGAGAGACAGCCAGCGAGAGAGGGAACACAAGCAGGGGGAGTGGGAGAGGAAGAAGCAGGCTCCCAGCGGAGGAGCCTGATGTGGGTCTTGATCCCAGAATGCCGGGATCACGCCCTGAGCCGAAGGCAGACGCCTAACGACTTCACCACCCAGGCGCCCCCATAACCCAGCTTTTAATCTCTATATTTACAGTTTGTCTTGATAATGAAAACTTGATAGATTTTGGATAAATTACATAGCAAAAATTTTCTGCACACTTAACTTTGTTAAACAATTGAAAATTTTTTTTGTTATGTATTGAATGGACTGTCCCTCTCTACGCGTATTACCAATTTGCGCAGTGGGAAGGGTGGCTTGTTTCATACTTGGGGTGGGGGAAGAATTAAGGCTAAATATTTAATCTCTAATATTTGTCAGAGAGTATCTGACATGGAGTTGGCTGTAGGACGTCTAGACGAAGCTTCTAGAGAATACCCCGACCACTCCTTTCTATAGGTGGGTGAACTATCTGTCAAGACCTTGGGGGAGGGACCCCACCCAGGAGCCAGAAAGTCCTCTTTTCATGCTGTTTCAACTCATTCCCTCCAGTTCATTCTTCCAAAGAGAACCCTTAATATATGATCAAAGGCCCCTTTCTGGTTTCAGGGTATCATGTTGGCTGGGCAGAGTTTCCAATAGAGTCAGGGCTTTAGCGTGTCTTTCATCCCAAGAGCTCAAAGCCTCCCACGGACATTAACCCATTAATCACCAAACTGCTCTGTGAAGTTGAGAACTAGTCAGTGGCAGCCTCCCCCGCTTCCCAGGTAGAGAAACTGAGTCCATGACTTGTCCAGAACTGCCCAGGGAGTCAGGGTGGAGCCAGGAAAGGAACCTAGGTGTCCAGGGAGACCATCTCCTCTATCGTCAGTGAATCAGGGCTCCGGTTTTCTGCACATTCAGCAGAAAAAAGGACTCGCTAGTGAATGGTGAAAGTTGAGGCCGGTGTTACAGGACATCAGAATCCTGGGATCACTGAAGAAGACAGCCTAGCCCTCAGAGACACGCATTCCTCAAGACCAGGTCCAGGGTCGTTTACTTTTGTATCGTTGTACCTGGTAGACTATACCCAGTACATAGGTGGCCCTTAATAACTATTTGCTGAATGAGCGTTTGATGAGCAAGTGGCAGGATGCCTGAATTTGTCTCATCTGGGCCTCCTCCCCGCTCCTGATTTTTCCTTCTAACAAGAACATCTTTGGGAAGGGGCAGGGGCATGAGGAATTGAACCTTCAGCCCAACGTCTCTGAGTGACATGTGATCCTAGGTAGAACAGTGGGGAAAGAAGCCTTAGGTCCACAGGCTGGGAATGGAAGAGAGAAGGGGTGGCGGGAGTTCCTGAGACTCACTCATACTTTGCCTAAGAAGATCTACAAATGAAACTCAATTTTAAACTTATTTCAAAAATTCTGTGAGTTCCTGTCCCTCACCTGCCAGCGTAGTCATCTAGGACAGACACCTTTGCCAATTACAGCCTTTGTCCATTTCATAGCAAACAGCAGAGCCCTGGACCTCATGACCAGATAAGAATATGAATTTGTTTTCTCCAAGTCCTCATCATTTGGTGACACTCTCAGTGGATTCCTGTTGAGGGGAAGCAGTGAACATATATCACTTTAAAGTATGTTGCTCTCAGTGTGCTCAGAGATCACAAAATCATAGACTCTTTTAGGACTAGAGGATATCCCTGAGGTCATGGCTTATGCATCCCTGTGTTTTAGTAGAAGATGCCTAACTCGGTTATGGGGTGGACTGGGGGAGAGTTACTTGTTTAGAATGTTTGTGTATGTAACACTCCTTCGTGTATCTCTACACATGACTACGTGTGTATATGCAAATCGATGTACCTGTTATTTGTAGGAATCTCTATGAGTGAATGTGTCAGGAGTGAGCAAGTCCATATTTGTGCAGGCTGCTTTGCTCCCTTTGTGAGAGCCAAATGTAGCTTTTCTCCGTCTGTGGACCCTCCTTTCCCTCACCCCCCGCAAGTGCTAGTTGGCAGCTCCTGAGGAATCTTGAGGCTGGAGTTGAGGATATTTGCTCCTAACTCTTCTCCTGATGTGTCTGTATTTCAGCCACCCATCTGATCCCATCCCCGTCCCTAGAAGGGCTCCCCGCTGCCTGCATTTATCTCCCTGTTTTATGATGTCATTTAATTAGCTCGCACATGGTGGTTTTATGGGACAAACACGGCCTTGTTTGCCTTATAACTGGATTTCACAGCTCTGTGGGGACAGGTCAGGAAATTTCATGCCCATGGTGTGTGTTTAGGAATACTGGATCTTTAGGAACCTAGGAATTTTGGAAATGGTCTGACTTGGGCCTCTATCTTCCAAAAACCAGAAAATAGTCACCTCTTACTTCTCTACTTTCCCATCCCATAGCATGTGAATCACCTTGCTGGGGGAAGTGGGAAGGCTGTGCCAACCATTAGGGGTGAGGGGATACCAATTCTCTCGCTGTCCTGAATCTCTGTTGCTCATGTGACTGTTATACTTCTTTTGGCCCATAGATAGAGTGGCCACTCATAGGGTAGTTAGTTCTAAGCCTCCTGAACATTGAGTCTCAGGGAAGGAGATGCAGATATTGTAGGGCATATGCTAAAATAGGGCCTGTGAGCTCAGGTCCCCAAATGAGAAATATGGAGAGAATCTTACTCCTTCAACAGAGACTTGTGGGCCTAGTGAGACAATTAGGGTGTTGATCAAGCAGGGTTCAACCAGATGCTAATTAGGGAATTGGGACTACTGTTTATACAGATTTATACTGGGAATGCAATGGGTGTTTTCGTTTGTGGTTGCCTTTTTTTTTTTTTTTAAGATTTTATTTATTTATTTGAGAGAGGGTGAGGGGAGCATGGAACCAGACATGGGGCTCAGTCCTCCAACCCTGAGATCATGACCCGAGCTGAAATCAAGTGTTGGGGCACCTAATCGATGGATCTACCCAGGTGCCCCTGTGGTGGTTGTTTTGTTAGCTGGTTCGGTCAGGAAGACCTGGGAAAATATAAGAATGAGCTATTTGGAACCATTCTAGAAAGAGGAGTTTCATCTGATTTTCCTATATCTCCAGTGAAGGAGACCCTGCCCTCTGCTGCCCTGTGTGACAACTTTTGTGGAAGCAGCTTTCCTTCTCCTGTAGCCCACCTCACCAAAGTACCTATACTCGCACCCTTAGAAACGTCCATGAGCAATTTCTTGGTCCATATGCTCTTTCTTCCTCAGCATTAGACAGCACATATCTCTGGCTTAGTGTTGGTGAGTAACTAATTATGTGTATGTGAAATCTGCATGAGGGCAAGAGATGGGCTGGAGGACCCACGAGTATTTGTTCTCCTACTGCTCTCCTCACTGCTCTGCCCTGCAGGGATGAGATCCTCAACCTCAGGGCCCTCACTCCTGCCCTCTGTCCGTTCCTCACCCTCCCCTTACTCTGGCTCCCATCTTTCACGTCTCCCTCCTTGGCCTGTCTCTGCATATGACATCCTTTTGGGGACCTCCTTCTGAAACCCGTCAGTCTGTTTTCTCCAGGACCACTGGCAGAAATGCATAAGAAAAGTAGCCTGGAAACAGGTGAGCAGTGCGGGAAGCAGAAGGGAAACTGCAGCAAGTGTCAGCCTGGGGTCGGGAAGGATGTTAGCAGAGAGTAGCAATTGAGGGAAGAGCACCCTAAATTGTAACTGTAAGTGGAAATAAAGGAATTTTAATCTCAGATACAGAGGCTCATTTGAATTTCTTAATATGTTATAAGTTGGATACTCTAAACCTCATTCCTTTTCTGGAATAGTCTGGATCTAGTTCTGCTTAGATGCCAAAGATTAGACCAGGTGATTCCCAAACTCTCAGAGGAAGGAAAGACTCAATCTCTGTGTTTCCAGAATCTACCTTGTTGGGATTTTCTTCAGAAATTTTAGCCTAAGTCCCTCCTGATGCTGCTTGCAACACCTCGCAAGTCTGGTGATGAATACAGTTAGTTCATCCTGACTGTCCCGTCCTCCCTGGGAGCTTGTGACAGCACATCTCACTGAAAAACCATTAGGTTCCGAAAGCGTTGGGACTGGCCCTGGCACGCCTTTGCCCTTCTGTGCTGTCCTATCTCCAGATGACTTCAGAGAATGTGAGGGTGGTGTTCACTGGGTGCTCCCGCCTCCCCTTCTCTTTCCTCTCAATCGCCAATATATTTTCTCTGACAGTTTGCACAGATAGTTAAGATACCGTGTAATTACTGTTGCATTTGAAAGCCAAACATGATTTATATCTGACAAGCTCAGTCATCTTTGGGATGACTTGGTGTGTGTGTGTTTGTGTGTGTGTGTGTGTGTGTGTGTGTGTGTGTGTGTGTGTGTGTGTACATATGTTGGTTATGTCTTTTTGTGGGATCAGAGTAGGTATTGGACCCTCTGCCTCTCTCCCCCACTCAGTTACCTTCCCTTACGGAGTCAAGAAGCTGGAGTATATAGAGCACTGGAGGGAGAGGCAGCGTCCCTATTCTTGGGAGACCCTCGGTGGGATGGGACTGATGTGATACCCAGGACAACAACACACACACGGACATAGGGGGTGAGGCCAGTGATGGAGGCTGGAGAGACACTACTGGAAGCAAAATGGGTGACTTATTGACAAAGAAGTTCTTTCTGGAGGAGCTGTGGGAGGGGCATTTGGAAAAGGTGGATAAGCACTGAAGAGAAAGGAAAGGGGGGTGCCTTTGATGAGAGGGAAAAAAAAAAGAACTTGAAGCTAGAAGGAGAGAACTTTGAAGGGAAGGAGGCAGCTTTGCCTAGCTAGAAGGACATGTCTGAATGAGGGAGTCACAGGGAAGGGGAGGGTGGGGAGGAGGGGGGTGCGAGTGGGGGGGGTCACTGGTGATACTGCATCAAACTACTGTCGGGAGGCATTTGGGTAGTGCCTTTGAAATCCCAGATCGGAGGTGGGGTCCTGAGGTGGGTTTCCCTGCAGTGGGGGACTGGGCTTGAAGACAGCAGGAGTTATAGCCGCCAGGGAGGACAGCCAACATGAGTGGGGCTGCAAGACTGGAGACCAGGGCTTTCCTGAATATTGCTTCTGAGCTTTGTGACGGGGGAGAGGGTAACTGCTGCTTTTCCATTTCCCTTCGAATTTCAGTGGGAGAGCTTAAAGTTGGACAAGAGAAAGGACTGTAGAATTTCCTAAAGCAAAATGTACCACTGCATCGTTTCTGTGCCCTAGAAGAGGTTCGGGCCTTGAGGAGGGTGCCTGGCTTGAAGGCAGAAAGATGCACAGGGGTAGGGCTCATCTTCAGCCCCTGGGGTAGAGTGGGAGTGGGGGTGGTTGGTGTTCTTAAGTTTTGCTCTTGGCGTCTCTGGCTCAGGCTTCTGTCAGTACAGACCTGCATCCCGGCCCCGCCCCAACTGCTGATTATACCCCTTGGGATGCATCATTGCTAGGAAAGCAGATGTGCCAGATGTGACATGTTTGAAAGAAAAAAAAATCCCTTACCTCTGAGCCTTGGGGAGAGCTGCTAATCACCGTCTTGCCACTGCTCGTGGGGAGGGCAGGGCTGAGGTGGGGTTGGTGCCGGCTTCATATTCTCCTGCTCCACTGCAGGAGGGTCTCTAAGCACCTATGGAGCCAGATGTGGGAGAAGGAGGCTTGGGAGAGGAGGAAGAGAAACTAAGGCCTATATTAAATGGCAAAGATTTTGGTTGCACAGTAGTGGTTGGGCTGCCAGCAAGTTTATTGTTCTGGGGTTGAGCAATTTATGTAAGGAGGTGCTGGTGTGTGTGTGTGTGTGTTTCTAGGAATTCAACCCAATGGTATCATCTCAGTTTAGCTAGCAACTTCTCCAGGAGGACCCCCATGACTTCCTGAGAGGCTTCCTTCCTGTTCCACACCCTCCTACTCAGTCTTTCCTAGTTTTATTCTCTTCCTGTCCTCAGAAACTGAGCTCAGAACTTGCAGTGTGTCTTGTCCTTTGCCTGAGGGGAGCCTCCTGAGCCTTGCTGACAGATGTCTCAGTCTTGGGAAGCCCCAGCATGCTTTGCTTAGTGCCTCTCCGCCCAGACGGCGCCCGAGGTACCCAGATGTCAGGGCCCCCGTGCTTCAGCTCTTCCCCTGGCCATTTCCTGAGGCTGTTGGGATAGAGGAGCAATTCCTTTGATAAGACTAGGAGGGGCTTAGGAAAAGAAATACAAGAAAGACTCTTGAGTGTACTAGAAAGTTCTAAGTCTGAGGTCAAGGTAAAGTCACACAGTACTGCACAATGCCTAGGGAATGGACATAATGGTTCTATGGTATCTACAATGCTTAGGAATGTAGTTGACTCCAAAAAAAATCTCTGCTCAGATTCCTAGGAGGTGATTCTTGATTACATCTTTCCTTAAGTGTTGACATTTCCTATTTTCTAAACTAGATTATAACTCTTCTAATCTGACTCCAAAGAAAGCGGACCCACCACCAAGACATCTAGGCTAACGCTAGGACTTTGATGCGTGTAAATTATTAGAGTTCTGTCATCTCTACCGACTAAAAGTCCACTGACTAACCCAAACCCCAAAGCAGCTCTGTCCCTAACACTACCCTTTATCCTGATCCTGAAAGGAAGTCTAATTCAGTCCCAGTTCTAACCCTGCTTCCCCACGACCACCACCCGCCCCCCTCATTGCATAGAATGATTTGAGGGGAGGAGGGGCTGGGGAGAACAGGGCAGATGAGGAATGCCTCTGGGGAGAAGGAGGAGGAGGAGATCCAGCCAGAGCGACCTGGAGGAGCCAGTGTGGTATCTGGGAGCCTGGGGCATGATCCCTGTACTTGCCAAGCTGTGAGTCACGACATCATTCTCCATGGCATTTTGTTGGGGGTGTGTCTGGGCTGGCAGCTGGTAAACAGGCTTGCTTAGAATGAGGTGCTTCCCCTCTGCCCCTCTCCCTAATTTTGGGACAAGAGAGAAGTCTTCTGTCCTGAGGGTCCTTCTTCCCTTTTTTCTTTTAGGTTTCACAAGACTCAAGCAAAGCAAGAGGAAAAACTTGGCACTTTGTCATTAGTTGCAAGGAGATCACGGAGAGACTAAATTACTGAGAATGCAGAGTCCAGAAGCTTCCAAATGTGAGGTGGCCTATCCAGCTCCCTGAGCGTCATCCCCGTCAGGGACTCAGAGTTGCTCCATTTTGCCCTGTGCCCTCTCATCACCGGGCTCATGCTCTACCCTGCTTCCCTCCCACGGTAGTTATTGCCCAAATCCAGATAGGCATCCGCTGTGGCAGGATAGAGATCTTTATGGAGGTAAACCTGTGCCTGTGGAGGAAATGACAGCTGGAAACACTTGAAACTTTTTCCTGAACCCGGTACCTCTCCCTGGCTAACTTTAGTCATGATGTATCAGTTTTCTGTCTACCTGACCTCTGCTCTTGAGAAGGGAGAGAAGGAGGAGGACACTAATGACTCTTTTCTGATGTTGAGAGACGATTGGGATTATTATTGTTTAGTCCTTGGGGAAGCCAGACAACCATCAGCCTGACTCTAAACATACGTAGTTCAGGACAGTTGCTGTCCTCAGGGCTCATGGAAGCTCTACTCCTCCCCCCTCTGCCCGCCTCTGCCTATCCTGCTGTAACCACTGTAGATAGGACTTGGGGGAGGGAGGGTGCCCGGTTCCTTGGTGTATTCTCTAGGACTCATTTTCATGCCTGGAGCAGAATTTACACTCCCCTCCCATCCCAGATTTATCTCCTGTCCCAGGCTCCTCCACGGGGTGTGGAGGCCAAAAGTCCTCTAAAACCAACTAGGAAGTGATGATGGCAGGACTTCTTAATGTATGGCATGTAATGAAAGACCTCTAAAGCTCCATTCTTTGAACAACATGCAAAACTCACTTCAACCAAGCCTAACTCTCAGGTGCAACCCACTTGGAAAAGACCAGTGTACCATTTTGCTGAGGATTTCAAAAATGCAGTATGATTTAGAAAAAAATCAAAATGTGTGAATCAAAAGGGGCTATGGGTCAGGGTTCCTGCCAGCTGCGTCCTTTTTCTTTCTCACAATGCTGAAATACGATAGTAATAATAATAATTAACATTTAAATGGTATTGTAGAGTTCCAGAGTGTTTTCATTTATCATCATACAATAACCTTGTATGCTTGGAATTCTGACTCCTGTTTTACAGACAAGGAATCAGAGTACTTACATGATTTCCTTAAGGCTATGGAACTGGTAAGCAACAGAGGTGGCATTTGATCAAAGTCTAGTGACTGTTGCAAGGAGGGCCGAAGATCCTGGTGTCCAACTATCACAGAAAGAGTTAGGTAACACTTTCTGAAGAATATCCAGGGTGGGGAATACAAAGTTTCTAATGAAATCACAAAAGCATTCCTAACTCATAGGTTCAGGATAAGTGGCCTTGGTGTGGGACCCCCAAAAAATGAGATATAAGAAACTAAATCTGGGGCGCCTGGGTGGCTCAGTCGTTAAGCGTCTGCCTTCGGCTCAGGGCATGATCCCAGGGTCCTGGAGTCAAGCCCTGCATCAGGCTTCTCCGCTGGGAGCCTGCTTCTTCCTCTCCCACTCCCCCTGCTTGTGTTCCCTCTCCCCCTGGCTGTCTCTCTGTCTGTCAAATAAATAAATAAAATCTTAAAAAAAACAAAACAAAATGAGAAACTAAATCTAACCCCAATGTCAAGACAATGCTAAGAAAACTGGGGAAGAAGTGCCATCATATGCAAGCTGATAATGTTTTATGGATGAAATTTTGGATGTTCTAATGAGTGTGATTTAGCAGTCGCCTCCAGAGACTACTCTGCCCAGGTCCCCACCTCTGGTGCCTACAGTCAACATGTGGTTGGATGCCCAGTTCTTAAAGACATCAGAGGAATAGGAGCCCATGGCAATTTGTGATACTCCTGCCTTTTATCTTAGCCTAATCTAAATCACTTTTGCTACTGTCCCACTAGTTCTGTTAGCGGGAGTGGGAGTAGGAGATATCCCTGGCTATCTAGCTCTATCAAGATTTTGCAAGCTGTCTAGAAGCTTTCAGTGCAATATCCACTTATGGGTTTATAAATACTTCATATTTTCAGGCTTCTTCAGCCTAAATAACACCAACTCCCTTGGCCTTTTCTTCTCACATACAGTTTTTGAATAATACAGGTTGTTCCAGGTCTTTCTGGGAGGGCAAGTCTTGGAGAATATGAAGCATTATTATTTCCTTCTGCTCTGATTTGGGCTGTCCTTGCCTTTACTTCCTTGTTATAAACACTTCCTAACAGGACTTCCCTCCTTAAGTTCTCTCCCTTATAACCATCCTAAACTCTGTTGAAAGATTTGTCTCCTTAAAACATGGTTCTAATCACGCCACGTTTCTGCTCTGTTCCACAGCTGCCTCACTGAGTACTTACGCATGTGTCAGGCAGTATTCTCCGTGCTCTATGCCCATCATCTAATTTAATCATGTCAACCCTGTATAGTAGAGACTTTTGCTTTCTCTGTTCAAAGATGAGGAGAGGCACAGAGTAGTTACAGAACTTGCCCAATGTCTCATGACTGGAAAGAGGCAGAGCTTAGGTTTAAACCCAGACCTTTGCAACCCAGAGTGCATGCTCTCCCAATACTGTCTGTATATTTTTCAAATGTATCTGTCATGTGTCCTGCTGTCAGGACCTGTGATTCCTGTCATATCAAGCACACTACTCTATTTAGTACTGTTCAATAAATGCTCACTGATGATTATGATGATGTGGAAAAAAAGCAGTTCTTGGTGAACAAGGGAGAATGGTGAAGGGAGAATTTTAATTGTGATTATCCAATTTACTAAGGAGAACTTGGACTTCTTGATCCCTGTGGACTTTGCTAACTCTATTTCAAGAACCCCAACTATGCGCAGAGCCCTCAGTTTGGTGGAGACATTGTCAAGGGACGAGACTTGGTTTCTGTCCTTCTTGGTTTCTGTCTCCCAGGCTAACGGAGCTCCCAGACAGGCATTTTTACTGACTTTGCATGACTGTCGCAGGTTTAGATACCACCCAACAGAGTCTGGAGGCTCTGTTTTGCCCAGTGGCAGAAGCACATAGATACTCTCCGGTAGCTCCAGGTGTCCTTCAATTGCATAGTCTGGCTGGGGCACAGAGAATTTGGCTCAGCTATGCTGTTTGCCTCCACCGTGTGGTCTCCGGTCTGCCACTCAGCAAGCTAAGGGGGTGCCAGAAATGATTTACCCCCGGAACAAGGAAAAGAGGCTGAGGGGACAGGAAGCAGCTCCTCACAGCCACAGGACAGCAGAACTGAAACTGCAGCCAAGGTCTCAAATGAACCCCCCTGAATGTGTTGGCCTCGTGGTGGGGGTTGGCGCTGGAGAGGTAACACTGGTTCCATGTCAGAATGACTCTAAACCCTGTGGGCCCCCCCACCCCCGCCGGGAGCCCTCACCCCCTGCACTTTGCTTAAGTGCCTGCCCTGAAGCAAGAGCTGAGATCTTAGGTTTTGGGGAAAGTGAGGTGCAGCGTCACCTGACAAATGGGTGGGTCTCCCCCCACCCAGTTTACGAGCCCAGGGTGGCTCCCTCTTAACACCCTCCCTCTCTTTATGGACCTGCTGCAATCTTTGATGTCTTCTTCTGGTGAAGTGATGCTGGGAGAGAGAGAAGCCAACCTCAGCCAAAGAGGCCCTGCCCACAGTAGTGCCCAGGCCAGGGAAGGAGCTCCAGGGGTGGGGGTCAGGGATTTAGCACGAGGAGCAGTTGATTGGACGAACTGACACTGGGTGTCCTTTTAGATCTGTGTCTCTTTAGAAAACATCAATGTTATATTCAGTCTCTTTCATGGTATTAGAAAGAACATGCTTGGGCTTTGGAGGGAGCCCCATGTGGTTCAAACCCTAGATCCTTCGCATTTGAGCTTTTTGACCTTGGGCAAGTTACTTAACCCTTTGAGCTTCAGTTTCCAAATCTGAATTGAGTAATAGACAATTCATCTCACAGGATGTCATGAGAACAGACTAAAGTGTGTACAGAAAGTGCCCAGTAGTTTCTCATATCCAAACTTGCTCCTCTAATTAAAAGATAAGCTCCTTGAGTGCAGGGATCTCACTGACGTACTCCCCTCCAGATCCCTCCCCCTTCCCCAGCACCACAGGTCTCTCTGCCCCTCCTCTGCTTGGGTGGAGAGACTTTTCACTCAAGCATCCCCCCTTTCCTCACAAATTCAAGAATCCCAGGATCTGCGCCAATCTTCTCTGTCATCTGCAGGCCCCCATCTCAGAAGCCACTTACCTGGAGAATCCTGTAAACAACCTCGTCTTCATGCTTGGCAGTTTTTCCTCTTCTCTGCCATGCTCCCTCTCTCCTCCATTAAAATGATTTTATTTGCTTTGCTCCTATTCTTATCCATCTATAATTTTTATTTTATAGCCACTCCATAATGGTCTGGGGCCATCCCTACTGAATCACCAACTGGTCTTACTTTAGGATTTAATTTGGTTTTATTAAAATTACCAAAATTCTCCCTGGGCAGGTGTAGACCTGGCCAGAGCAAAGCTCTCTAGGCTGTTGACTGTGAGGCCCCTCCCCACTGGTAGATTTCCAGGCTCTTCAGTTTTTTCGTTCAGCCACGGCAGGTGAATGTTCCTGGTGCAAGCAGTGTGTGTGTGTGTGAGAGTGTGAGTGTGTGTGTGAATGTGTGTGTGAGTGTGAGTGTGTGTGAGTGTGTGTGTGCATGTGCACATACGCTTGCCTTACTTGGCCTTATAAAGTCTCAGAAAATGGGTTTCCCACTCCCATTCCCTTTACTTATCCACTTCTGCACTTTTTTTGGAGGAAGAAAATGCTCATCTAGCTTCCTTTTGCCTTTCTAAAATCATAAATGGGGGCGCCTGGGTGGCACAGCAGTTAAGCGTCTGCCTTCGGCTCAGGGCGTGATCCCGGCGTTATGGGATCGAGCCCCACATCAGGCTCTTCTGCTATGAGCCTGCTTCTTCCTCTCCCTCTCCCTCTGCTTGTGTTCCCTCTCTCTGGCTGTCTCTATCTCTGTCGAATAAAAAAAAAAAATCACAAATGGATCCCAGGGTCTCTGATGTAAATGCAGCTGAGATCAGTGAATGCATCTCAGGTGTCAGGGCTCTAGGGAGGAAGCGCGTGCATGCGTGCGCCTGTCTAAATATAGCGTGGAGTGTAGATGTTTCCATTTCGCTGTGAGAATGTAGATTTATACTGCCCAGGGAAGGAGCTATAACGTATTTTGAGTGGCTAAAAAGCTGCCTACAAGTAGCCACCACTCATGCCTGCACTTGGGAGTATAGACACATTCTGTCAGAATAGAATTTTTGGTGTGAAATCAGTGATAGTAATAGGTTTTAGCTGCTTTATAGCTTTACTTTTTCTTTTCAGGGAAATGGGTTAGGAAAAGCTTGGGAAAACAGGATTTCCACTTAGATTTTCCAATATATTACTTATTCTCTTAAATAAAGATATCTTCGTTAGATGCAGAAATTTTAGCGTTAGGGGTATTGGACACGAAGCAGCAGCAGAAGAAATAGGATTCAAAGAAAATGAAAATAGCAAGAAGACACCTCCTGAATTAGATGTGTCCTATTTGCCCTGGTGGATGATCACTGACTATCCCCCAAGGCCACTAATGCACATGGACCCCATTGAGAAGGATGAAATCCCTCCCATCCCAATTCCATGGACATTTTTGTTTTGTTCCCTTGTCTGAAGAGAGACGGGTTCAGTTAAATAAGGGCCCCCTGCCTCCTCCTTCCCTGCCCCCCCACAGTCTTAGGACCCACTCCTGTGTGTATATCCGCATCCCAAAAACCTCCTAAGGAGCTGGAAGAACTCTACAGTGGGAAACAGGAACAGTGCCCTTCTTTACTGGAGAATCTCATAAAAGTAGGTCAGAAGGCGGTTGGGCTCGGAGCTCTTTTAGTGTCTCAACTTCTGCTCCGTCCCCGCACTCTTGCTTGGCTGGCATCCGTCGACATTGCATCTGCCTGTTGCTTTTAAGGGAAAATGGCATAGAGCTGGGGTGAAGAAGAGGTAGCTTCCTTCTGGGAATAATTGCAGGGACTCCAACTCTCCCTTCAGGATCTAATTTTGAATCTGGAGGGTGGAATGAGAAATAAGGCTATTTAAGGTAGCCTAACACCGGGCGTTAGAAAATTGACATTTTCTCACCATCCTTCTTTTCCTTTTAAAAAACAGTGTAACTTGCAAGAATATGATTATCCTAAAACATTTTATTTTTAATTAAAGAGGGTTCATTATGCTACCCGTCTCATCTCGTCCCAGAGGAGGGAAACCCTGTGTTCAGCAAGTTTGCTAAGAAATAATTATAGGTTCAGATCTTCCCCAGGCCCCGAAATTCAATTAAAATTTTTTTGTTTTAAGTTGCTTGCAGTCACATGGTAAGTATGTGTGCGTGCGCGTGTTTGTGTGTGCACGCCCGCCCCAGTTTTCCTGGTAAGTGCTCTGGGAATGGGCTCCCGATGTGAGCTCCTAAAGGCCAAGCATCCCCCCCACTCCCAGCCCCTCTTCTTCAGCCGTATCTGTGTGAGCAGATATTAACATGATGAAAGGAACCTTACTTTGTTTTTTGTTGGTTTGTCTTGGCTAGAATTGCCCTGATTACTTACCAGTCCCCAATGCCTGGGATACGTCTCTGGCACATACTGAATTAGGTCAGTGTACCTAAGCGACTCTCAACGCTCATTGTGGATCAGAATCCCCTGGGGGGACTTTTAAACAGTGGAGATGCCTGCTTCAGGATGTGTAGATGCAGCTGGTGTGGAGTGGGGCCTAGGCATCGGTATTTTTTAAAAGCTGCTTAGGTGCGAATATGCAGCCAGAGATAGGCACCCCCTGCGGAGGTGATAGCTCTGTCCTGGAGGCATCGATGGTGCAGGGATTTGGTCATTAGTAAAGAAGCCAAACAGGGTCCTGACGCCCAAATGTGACTACCTACGCTTCTCGGCTCATTGTATGGTTATTTTAAATAGAGTAAGTGTAGGGGCAGAGTGCTTATCTGTCACTTGTCTCCAAACTCTGAGTTGTAGTTAAACTTTGGTGGGAACAGGTATCCATAGCTGCCCCGCCCCTTCCCTCATCTCAGGAGAGGGGGCAGTTCTGTTATAAAACTGTCCCTGTTTACATAAAGAAAAGGATTATTTACAGAGGATAGTGTATTGATGACAGATCCTGCATGAGCATTCCAGGAGATGGGCCACTATTTACGGGTATTTATGGGTTCATTCACGAGTGACCTTTCCCCCAGTTTAAAGAAAGTAGCTAAAAACTCCAGGCTTCAGGGCACAAGCCCTCCTGGCAGCCAGGAATATGAGAAGAGGGAGGGCAGGACAATGTGAGGCCAGATTCGCACCAGATAATAAACCAAAATAGACACGTCTAATAGAAATCCAATAAATGAATTAATAAAATAAATAACATAAATGTACCTATGAATGCCCATATATCTCTGCATATAAACATATACAGGTTATATATATTAGCGGCTTACCTAATGTTTATGTGCATGTGTGTAGATTTAAATAGAGTGGTATATAAATATATTTATATAACCACACTAGCTTTGTGGGGCATAGAGGTGATTATGCAGATTTTTCAGGCACAGTTTTTGGCAATTGTAGCTACTTTCATATATTTCTTTAAAGATTTTATTTATTTATTTGACAGGGAGAGAGACAGCCAGCGAGAGAGGGAACACAAGCAGGGGGAGTGGGAGAGGAAGAAGCAGGCTCCCAGCAGAACAGGGAGCCCGACATGGGACTCAACCCCAGGATCCTGGGATCACGCCCTGAGGCAAAGTCAGATGCTTTATGACTGAGCCACCCAGGCGCCCCTACTTTCATATTTTGACTGAAAATTTCACTGATATCCTGATGCTTCCAAGTATTTAATGTATAAATTATGTGTGTATTTTCTGTTTTGTATATAGATGTTGTTGTCTATGTTTGCTTTTCTCAGAGAGAGAACTGAGTCTGTGTAGCTAGCCAGCGTGAGCAATTCAGACTAAAATAACCTGCTCTGTGTGAGGTTAGCACAGCTACCCTATGCTTACGAATTGTGTGAGTCCAGTTCCAAAATCTTTACTTATTTGGTACTACATAGAGGTGGCCCCTAAAAATTGGAACCAGTTGAATGCACTTCATTTTGCCTTCGGGGAGCAAATGTGTGGTGAATAGCTAGTAGGACCTATTGAGTCCACTTTCAATTATCTGCACTCTTGACGGGAGGAAGAGTAGACAACTATCCAAGAAATAGCTAAGACAAGGAATTTCAGATTTGTGAAATTAAGTCAGAATCTAATGTCTCATTCTTTTTTTTTTTTTTTAAGAGAGACAGCGAGAGAGCAGGGAACGGGCAGAGGGAGGTGGGGGGGAGAATCCTAAGCAGGCTGCACGCCCGGCATGGAACCCGATGCAGGGCTCGATCTCATGACCCTGAGATCATGACCTAGGCTGAAATCAAGAGTCGGATGCTTAAGTGACTGAGCCACCCAGGCGAGGCGCCCCCTAACCTCCTCTCTCACACATAAGCCCATGTGTGCACACACAGGTGCACGCACACATGCATGTATGTGTGCTCACTCTTGTGTCAGACTGACCCTAATTTCTTTCTGGGCTGGATTGACAGTAGCCCCGTGGCCCCCAGAGGGGAGGAAGCAAACCTAAGCAGTCTCCAGAGACAAGAATAGACTAGCACACATTATCCACATAGTAGATACATGCTAACACATGTAGGGATGTGCTTTTGTTCCAAAAGGGCTTGCTTAAGAAATTGTTTACAAACAACTACAAAATCCTTCTCTGATTTCTATGACATTTCTGCTTATCTCCCAGTTTGATTCTGTCTCTGAAACCGGAACAGATACTGGAACTGTGTCTCCCTAGACTGCCTCCAAGAGCTGGGGGTCACACAGTGGAGAGTTGGAGGGAAGCTACCCACTATCATGGTCCCATCTCCTGCGGATAGAGTGGGCGGAGCCAACTACAGAGTCTCCCCAGACTCTGCTTTACAGGTCCATTATGATGATTTTTTATTAAAAAGAATATAGATGAGTTTTAATAAGATTCCTCTCTCTCTGGGTTGGCTCAGCAACAACTTAGCTTTAAATATGCATCTCATTCCCCTAACTGCTTCTTTTAACTTGTTGACAAAACCAAAATGAAGCATGTAAAGAGGAGAGAACAACTTGGCCCTGAAAAAAGACAACCCTGTTTAAACTCAAGACTGGCCTCTTACTGATAAGGAAACATAAAAGAGAGTTTTCTGAATTATTTGGCCTCAGACATCTCACTTTATTAAATACATCCAACGTGAAACGAATTTTTGTTGTTTTATTTGAACTCAAATCTCCACTTTGGCCTGGGTATGTAGGAAGAGGGAGTAGGATTGCTGTGTTTAGTTTCAAGGCTGCTATTCCATTTCCTCCATACCCGTGGTGATGCCATGCGTCATAGTGCGGACAGATCAGCTGGCCAGTTTTCAGCGGAATATATATGGTCACACTCCACATCGGTTTCTGCCAGCAGAATGAAGTGAGGCAAGGAGTCCTGGACCAGCTACCTGTTCACTCATTCAGCAGAGATTCATTGAACTCCATTTATGTGCCGGGCGCTGTGTGCAGTTCTGGGGTAGCAGAGAACAAGATCCTGTCTACAAGGTACTCACAGTATTAGTGGAAGAAATGGACATGTTGACAAATAGGTATAATACGATGTGTAAGGCATAGTGCTAGAGGCAACGCATGAGGTATTATGAAAACACAAACCTACTCTTTGGGGTGGGGGTGGAGTGAGGGGGATGGACTCTCAAGGGGGAGCAGATGATGACAGCCAGAACTTTATTTTACTCATCTTTGTATCTCCTAGTCCTTACTATAATGCCATGCTTGTTGAATGGATTGACCAAGGATGGATTTAAGTCTCTTTCTGCAGGGGCAAAAGCACTATAATAGGAGTCAGTAGGTCTGAGTTCTGGTCCAGACTCTGCAATTGCAGTTTGTGACTTGGCCCTGTCACTGCTTGTCAAGAGGAAATTAGGGGAAGATCCTGGATGAATTCCAGACCTCCACTTCCCTGGTTAAATAAAATACACTGTCCGTCCTTCCAATGTATGTATTTCAGAAAGAAAACCAAGATTTTCATTCTATGATCCATTCAGGAAATAGTTGTGCTCCCTATAACCTGGGTCCTTTCCCAATTTTCTGTGACTCTTTTTAAAGATATTTTTAAATTTGGAAGAGTATTTATAACTCCAGACTATTTTTTGCAGAAGTTAGGACAGATTGACTAGTACTGAGGAGGCTGGAACCTGGGAAAAGTGAAATATGATAGAAGCCATTTGACTTCATTTGGCCAGGGCTGAAAAACAGCTTGAAACCACCCTGTGCTTAGAGCATAGTAGAAGCAAGCAGGGTCCAGGGACCACATCGTGTCCTTCTTTATAGAACACTGTGTCTTTCCTTGAGTCAAGTGCAGAAGGAGACTGGTGATGGAAGTGTCCTGACCTAGTTGCAACAGGAAGACTCACATCCCTGCTCATCACGTTGCCTCTTCCTTTCCCTTACCCTAGGCCAAAGGGAGGAGATAGAAATTAAATGTGCTAGTTTAATCAAACAACGGAGTGTTAAAGCTGAAGGGCCTAATCCTTCTCATAGAATCCTTACTCTTTTCCCCTAGAATACTTAGACTCTCATTTACCTCAGTTTTCTCTTCTGCAAAATAGGCTTAGTAATTCCTGCCCTACTTACTATTCAACGTGCTTTTTCTTCTATGGTACTTATCACAATTTATAATTTATATTTGATTAATATCTGCCTTTCTAATTTGACAGTAATATTCACAAGGACGGGAACTGTGTGTGTTTTTTCCTTTCCATTTTAATTCCCAACATCTAGTACAGTGCTTCCACATATTAGTCGTTCTGTAAATACCTTTGAATAAGTGAGTGAATGGTATTTTTAGGATCGAGTAAGGTGAAGTATTTGAAATGCTTTCAAAAAATTGTACAGGTGAAACCTGCGTGAAGCATTGTTTCTAGTTAGCCAGGTTACATGTTCCTTGAGTTTTAGGAACTAAGTCTTTTTTTTTTTTTTAAAGATTTTATTTATTTGACAGAGATAAAGACAGCCAGCGAGAGAGGGAACACAAGCAAGGGGAGTGGGAGAGGAAGAAGCAGGCTCATAGCAGAGGAGCCTGATGTGGCTCGATCCCATAATGCCGGGATCACGCCCTGAGCCGAAGGCAGACGCTTAACCGCTGTGCCACCCAGGCGCCCCAGGAACTAAGTCTTATATTTTTTATTTCCCACTCAACCTAGCAGAGCACTTTTCACACAGTAGGTGCTCTGTAAGTAATTATGCTTACCACTTATTATTTAAATGAACATTATAATACTTACAATAAACTACCTGAAAGTGAGTGTAAGACAGTTCCATTTACAATAGCATCAGATATAAGAAGATACTTAGGAATAAATTTAACAAAATAAGTACAAAAATTATGCCTTAAAAACTACAAAACACTGTTGGAACAAACTAAAAAAGACCCAAATGAATGTAAAAACATCCCATGTTCCTGGCAGTACTTCCCAGATAAATCTACAGATTCAACATGATAACTATCAGAATCCCATCTGGTTTCTTTGCAGAAATTTACAAACATTCCAGAATTCATATAGAAATTCAAGGGATCAAAAGAGCCAAAACAATCTTGAAAAAGAACAGGTTTGGAGGTCTCACATTTCCTGCTTTTACAACTTACTACAAAGCTATAGTAATCAAGAGAGAATTGTAGTGGTATAAAGACAGACCTACAGACCAATGAACTAGAATGAGAATCCAAGAATAAGCCCTTTTTACAGAATAAACCATTTACAGCCATTGATTTTTGACATGAGTGCCAAGACAACTCAATGGAAGAAGAATAACTTTGTAAGTGGTGCTAAATGGAGAGCCACATGCAAAAAAAAAAAAAAAAAAAAAAAGAATTTGGACTCCTACCTCACACTATACACAAAAATTAATTCAAAATGGATCAAGGACCTAAATATAAGAGCCAACATTATAAAACTTTTAGAAGAAGAAAACATAAGTGTAAACTTCATGACCTTGGGTTAAGTAATGGTTTCTTAGATAAAGACACAATAAGAAAAGAATAGGTGGTAGATTGGACTGCATCAAAATTTAAAACTGTTTTCTTCAAAGGACAGTATCAAGGGGCACCTGAGTGGCTCAGTCAGTTGAGCATCTGCCTTCAGTTCAGAGCCCCACCTCAGGCTCCCTGCTCTCCAGGAAGTCTGCTTCTCCCTCTGCCCCGCCTCCCTGCTTGTGCTCTCTCTCTCTCTGTCAAATAAATAAATAAAATCTTTTTTTAAAAAGGACACTATCAAGTGAAAAGAAAACCCACAGAGTGGGAGAAAATATCTGCAAGTCATATATTTGATGAGACTTGTATGTAGAATATATCAAGAATTCTTATAAATCAATAATAAAAAGACAAATGGCCCAATTAAAAATGAGCAAAGCATATGAACAGGCATTTCTCCAAATGCCAATAAGCACATAAAAATATGCTCGACATCATTAGCTCTCAAGGAAAGGTAAATCAAAACCACTAGGATGGCTATGATAATAATAAAAACAAGATAATAATAACTGTTGGTGAGGATTGGACAAACTGTAATCCTTATACATTGCTGCGGGTTATAAAATGATACATCTGTTTTGAAAAACAGTCTGACAATTTCTCAAACTGTGAAACTTGGAGTCACTATGAGACCCCAGCAACTCCACTCCTAAGTATACACCCAAGAGAAATGGAAACATATATTCATGTAAAAACTTGTATATGACTGTTCATAGTAATGTTATTCATAAAAGCTAAAAAGTGGAAACAACCCAAATGTCCATTAACTGGAGAAATAAAAAGTGGAATATTCATATAATGGAATATTATTTGGCAATAAAAAAGGAATGAAGTCCTGACACATGCTACAACATGGATGAACCTCAAAGATATTATGCTAACAGAAAGAAGACAGTCACGAAAGACCACATGTCACATGGTTCCATTTATATGAAGTATTCAAAGTAGGTAAATCTACAAAGTAAAACAGTAGACTAGTAGTTGCCAAGAGCTAGGAGTCTTGGGAGTAGTGGGGGGCGAGGGGAATGGGGAGCTAATAGAAGTTCCCTCTTTGGGGTGATGAAAATATTCTAGAATTGATTGTGATGTGGTTGCACAACACTGTGACTATGTTACAAATCACTGAATTGTACACTTTAAATAGGTGAATCATATAGTATGTGAGTTATATCTCAATAAAGCTTTTATTAAAAAAAGAAAATTATAATACAGTGCCTGCCCTTAGGGAAACTACAAGTTATTGAAAAAATTTATTTTGATTCTCCATCTTGAAAGTTTATATATTTATTTTCTATGGGTGACTGTAACTTAGTACTTCGGAGTTTAGGGCAAAGTTGCAGGAAGATATTAGAGAAGAAAAAAGGAACAAGAACAAGGGCAAAAAGAAACTCAAGGAGCTAAGTCTTTTGGGAAAAGGCCTGGGAAGCCTTTTCACTTTCCTAGCCAATCTATTTAGGCAGGAACAGCGACTTCAAGACTTCAAACATGAATATTGTTTATTGAGATTTCTGGTTTTGGTTGTGGTGTTTGATCCAGCCACCTTCTTTGGGACGAAAGCCACCAAAAAATATGAAACATTGACCTCCTGTCCTTCTCTAGTCTCCCACATCTGTCTGAAGATCTGGATAATTGGAGGGTGTGGAAAGAAAGCCATGAAGGACTTGTATCCATCTGGAGAGTGGAAAGGTGAGAAGGAGCTGGTGAATGACTCAAGAAGATTGGAGTCTTAGAACAAAAAACTCCAAAACCTCCCTATGTGTATAATGGGAAGGAACTTGGAAGTCTTGATGACTGAATTGACTTCCACTATGATGTAGTTTTGATTCTAGTCTTTGTTTCCTTCCTTTCTCCAGAATTCAAATTTCAGTGACCAAAGTAGCTGTCACACCCATGTTTCGAACAGCTCCTTTGAACAGAGCCTGTCCTGACAGAGAGGAGTATAGGTAGGTGTTGGAGGCAGAGAGATCTAGCAGGAAAAAAAAGAGGAAAGAAAAAAAAAAAAAGCGCTGGTCTTTAGGAAACTCTCAGTCTAATATGGAAAATAATACCCAGCTCTTGGATTTAAGAAATAAAGAATTAACAAATAGGAAGACTTTCCTTATTTGAAAAAAAAATCTTCCTAGATGAGAATATGTTGAACTAGCTGTTAAAGGAAGTTCAGAATAGGGAATGGGGAAGCATTCCCTCTCTTGATGTTAGGCCCCAACCACAGGAATAGCTCTGCCCAGAGTGGGTTCACCATGGCCCTTTGCCTGCATATCCCGAGTGATTAGATGTGAGCAGCTGAAGTCCAGTTAAAGGATGACTGGGTGGGCAAGGTAGGGGATACTTATGAAGTGGAGTTTTGGCTTGGGGCTTGACTGGAGAATTCAGTGCGTTGGCAGTTGCCTTTAAAGAGCTAGGAGCCCTTGTGGACATGTAGGTTACCTACACCAAAACAGACTTGTGTTCTGCTCTCTGGCCAGCCCTATTCTCTGCTCTTCTTATCCCAACTTGCCTAATTGATACCTTGGCCGATGGTGTCATTAACAATGCTTGAATAATAGCCTGACCGGCTGATTTCAAAATGGGAGAGGTGATTAATCTGTTGGAAATCCAGCTTTGGGGGGGGTGCAGGGAAGGGGATGTCCCCAGAAATAAAAAATGGGGGAGGGGTCTGTTTGTGTCCCCATGGCCCACCTGCTGACTTCAACCAAAGGGAATAACTTGGGGAGTCTGATTTCCGGCTCCATTTTGGTTTGCTGATCCCTCTCTGTTTCCCCTCCCATGCCTCCCCCAACAGCACACGTTCTGACACCTACAAGCTCGTTACATGATGATGACCTATATTTTTATCTTTTTTATGAGCATCAAACACACATCGTCTTGCAAGCACATGTGTTTTTTTTT
This sequence comes from Ailuropoda melanoleuca, assembly GCF_002007445.2. NCBI lineage: Eukaryota > Metazoa > Chordata > Mammalia > Carnivora > Ursidae > Ailuropoda > Ailuropoda melanoleuca. Next base: position 43,340,475 of record NC_048233.1, read on the forward strand.
TTCCCCTATTGACGTGTGAGTGCCTTTGATGGTAATTTATTGTAGGGTTGAGCAGCCAGGTCTTAATTGTACCCTAAAATTGCTTACCATTTTGATGCCTCCAAACCATCCCAAAATGTACCTTTTTTCTACAGAAGGGTGTGGGGCAACCTCCTTTTTACTGTCTTCTGTGGTAGAACGTGGAGCTCAGAGAGAACATGAGGGAAAGATTCCCCAGCTGGGTTTCAGGGACGCCTTAGTCCCCAGCTACTAATTGCAGTTGGGCTGTATGAAAGTTTTGCTCTACTCAGCAAAACTGAACTCAGTTTTTCCTTCATGGTTTAGGGTTAGCATGGCTTCACTGATTGTTTGGAATGGTCAATGAGCAGTTTCTACTCCAGCATTCAGACTTCTCAGGAAATTTCCATTGTGGCCACTTGCATCTGTGAATCCAGATGAGATTAGAAATGAGAATGCCGTGCCTTAATCTAGAGACTCTAGGCTATGGCAGGCAGCTAACCCAAAGCATAGCACTACCACATCTAACCACTCCCTCACCTGGCTTAGGTAGAATTCAGCATCCCCTTGAGGGATGTTCAGGGGGAGCAGAGGAAAATGAGGATGAGGAGTGAAGTTCTAAGAATATGTTAGGCCAAGCAGAACTTAGTTCTTAAGTATAATTTGAATTTGGGTCCAATAGTCTTCTTTTCCCTGGCCTCATTTTGTCCCTGGTACAAGAGAGAGCATCATACCCTAGGACACTCAGGTTCATTACAGGATGACTCAATGTCCAAAACAACCAGGAATGTAACCCACATCTCATGAAAGTGTAAGGGGGAAATGGAGACTAAAATTCCTATCTGTCTTTCTGGAGAGGCCAGGAGCAGCACTCAGTGTTGACCCATGCTGTTGTGCTGGAGACTGGTCTACCTATAGACTCGGTCCTTGTTAGCTATTGTTATAGACCGTCCCTTCCAGCTGAGTTCATTTGTTCTGTGTCTCCCACACATGACACTCACCACATGTGCTTGCTGGGACTTGCCTCCAAACATTTATACAGGCCAGTTCCCTCCTCCCCCACAAACTTAGGTACTGTTTCTCTGTCCTCTCTGTTCAACCCTGTCCTTTTCCTCTTGGTATAACTGGTCCTAAAGTTTCTTCCAACCCGAGAGCTGCCTTATTCGACTTAGCTGGCTCCTGGGACTCCACTATTCTATAGTTCCTCAACATTATATTATTTGCAGTTAGTATCTGTTCTGATGTCTGCCTATGTCCATGAAAGGACTTTTTGTGGCTGTGTGAATGAGTCTCCTGAACAAAAACAAAACTATCACCATCATCTTCTTAGGTGGATCAAACTGTCTCTTCTCTTAAAGGCCTTTCCAAGTGGGAGACTTTATAGTCTTCCTTGACCTCCCATTTTTATGTCCAGTGGAATTGTATATATGCAGATGAATTTAGTAAAGACAGTAGCTTCCATGATGAAGTCCATGTGAAATGTCATTTTCTATATGATAATTCGAAGATTGTTTGTTCTCAAACTTCAGAAATTGAGTCAGTTATCTGGAAATTTCAGAGAAATATGGCCATCATAATTCCTTGATTCTCTATTATACATCAGATAAAATCCAAACCCTGTTGTTTGGCCTTAAGAGCCCTCTATAGTGACACTATTTATATTTACATCTACAGCCCTTCGTATAACCTGGACTACAGTCCATGGGTCTATTTGAGGTTTTTGAACTTGTACTATGCTCTTAGGCCCTCAGATCTTCACACTTGCTGTTCTTTCTATCTAGAATGCCATTCCTTTCCTTATCAACCAATCAAGGTCCTATTCTTCATTTAAAGCCCAGCTTAAAATCTTGTTTTCCAAGAATACTTCCTAGGCATCTCTTGTGACAATTGTTTCTGTCTTTCCCCCAACAATGGTGTCACATATTTTGAGTCTCTGTAGTAGCACTGTTTTGTGCTGGAGTAATTCATATATGTATTTGTCTCTTTCACTAGATTATAAGTTTTTGGAAGGTGGAGATTATATATATTTTAACTTTATATCCCATTCTGGGCTTAGCATAATGCTTTGGCACAGTAGGTGCTCTAGAAATATCAATTCATTGAGTGAAAAGGCTGTGTTGTTAACGTTTGTTTTGCTCTTAGAGTTTTTCCCTAACCATGTCACCATTTTGCACTGTCCAAATCAGTCTTTGGGTGTTCTCAACCTCTGTCTATGGTAAGAATAGATCATTTAAAATAATACAAATTAGACTGCAAGTAGAACTGACAGGTTTGAGAAACCCCTGAAGACAGATTCATCCTTGGGAGGTTTCTGGACTGGTTGGAGATCTGCGTTCCTGCTTGGCAAAGGCCTTTCGAAGGGATGCCTGTGCAGAGCCACTCAGGGAGAAACCAGGACCAGGGAAAGGCAGCTGAATATTGGAAGAAACTGATTTCTTGAAACCAGATCTGTCTCAGGATTTTGTATGTCAGCAAAAAGGGTCGTGTCTTTCCTTAGAGGTATTCATCTCACTCTTGGCACCATGCTTGTTTCTTCGTGCTGTGATAATGTCACTGGCAGCACTCTTCCTGTCAGGTGCTTGAGGAAGGGCTGATAGCTCTGTTCCCATTTGCTTGTTGGTAGGAGGTGAAGAATGGGCTACTTTTTGACTGCTTATGTTCCATATACTTAAGAGAAGACACGACTAAACCTCCCAGGTCTCTTACCAGTTCCTCCCATCAACTCCTCACTCCCCCACCCCATCAGTTCTCCTGACTTCCAACAAGGCCTTTCTGTTCTAAGATAAGCTGTTACCCTCACTGCTGATGGCCCATGCAGATGACTTCTTCAGGCCCACTCCTCTGTGCTCAATTCTGTAGATTCCTTCTTGCCAAACTCTGGCTTATTATCCCCTCTTCCTCCTCTAGAAAGTATTCTCTGATTACCTTCATGAAATGCCCTTCATCTTTCCTCATCCTCCACAGCATAGATTACTAGACACCAGTCCGGACCTTTTAGTGATGCTTCTGTTTATTCTCTGTGTTTTTCTGTATCTTGTTTCCTGTCATACAGGGAACTTCCCCACACGAATAATATTTTTCTTTTTAACTCTGTACCCACCCCATGGCCTCCAGTTTCTCTAGTTAGAGAAGTCATTGACTGGCCTTCTCTTCCTTGGAAAGTCAACCAACATTAACAGGTGACAATAAAGAGAAATTTAGAAACCTGCTGACTTTCTTGATCCCTTGCGTTCACAAATACTGGCTGAGCATCTATTACGTACTAGGCACTGCTCATGTAGCCATGCTTCTCTCCTGTATGTAGCTTACACTCCACGATTCTTCTGAGTGGGAGTTTGGATATTGGCCCGATTTGGGAAATTATGTAATCAAATGTTCCCAAACAATATTGAAAGTTTGGAAGTCTCTGATGGAGTACAGAGTTAGGATTTCTGTTCTTTGTTAGCCATTCTATTCTTGATATTGCTTTCATTATTGGTCCATCTCTCAGAACTTGATACAGAAAAGTAGTTTTGTGTCTCATTCTGTGATAAGCAGTTAGTCTGTCTCAACCATAATTTTAGCATTTATGGAAGAACTCCAATGGTTGGAGTGGGGAGAATAGATAGAAGAAGAAGAAGAAAAACAAAAAAAGAAAAGAAAAAAGAAAAAGAAACCATGGTCCTCACCCTTAAGGAACTTGTAGTAGAACAAATGAGACAGAAAACATCATTTCTCCTTCTGTCCTATAAAAATGCATACACGTGCTGGTTTATGCAATGAAATATTCTTGAAACTAAATAGCGAGATGAAACTGGGGCAAAGAAGGCATTTCAGTTAGTTGGAGCTAATAAGGAAGACTCTTTGGAGGAAAGGATTTTGGGCTGGGTTTTGACGGGAGACTGAGAAATAGAGACCATGAAGACTACATTCTTGGGGTTAGGAGACAATGTTCAGTCACAGGCCTGGATGTGGGAAAGAGTCAGGGTGTGGAGCTTGGTTAATGAGTTATCTTGGCTGAAGGACAGGTCTAAGTAGAAAAAGTCAGAAGACATGGGTCTGGCGAGAGATTAGTGTAGAATTGGTGGAGGGCCTAGATAACCAACATAGCTGGAGGCAGAGGAATAAATAAAATAACTTGAGGAACACTAAAATTTTTATTCTTCCCCTAGCTTTTGAGAAAAATGGATTGAGGTTTTGGGGACTCTGATTACTATCTGACTAAGGTGTTCTGCTAATATGTGGTAAAGAATAAAGACCAGTTATAATAATAAGCCTAAGGTCTAGGGGTTTTTTGGTTTGTTTGGTATTTTTTCCAAAATATTGCTTAAATATCAGCTGTAATTATTTGTCCAAATGGACTCTGCACTTCATTTTGCTTGGTAATATTCTGGAATCCTAGAATGACCCTGCAGAAGTTAATTTACCCAGTCACATTGCTTCTTGCATTCTTCAGTCTACCTATTTTTCCTGTAAACCAAGATTTAGTGGCAAAGCAAAGAAACCTTCACACCTGGTATCTGTCCATTGACCTTTTTACCTTTCTGGACTGATCATGCTTGAAGGGAAGAGATACACACTGAGAAACTGCCTCTGGATCTTCCCAGCCTGTTGGAGGGAGGTCTTCCTAATCTGGGTTATGCTAACTAACTACATGGAAGGAGAGTCCTGGCTCTAACTTCCCAGACTTAAAATATTTCTACCTTGGACCTTTGCTGGGATCTCCTCTGAAGCAGAAGGAAGGGGTGACCACTTTTCATATAATGTTTAAATATGAATGAGGGTAGAAAGATAATAAATAAATTTCGGTTTAAAATTTCGGTCTAGGGGTGCCTGGGGGACACAGTCAATTAAGTGTCCAACTCTTGGTTTTGGCTTAGGTCATGATCTCAGGATTGTGAGATGAAGCCCTCCGTTGGGCTCGGTGCTCAGCCTGGTGTCTGGTTGGGATTCTCTCTCCCTCTCCCTCTGTCCCTTCTGCTCATGCATACACACACACACATACATTCAAAATAAATAAATAAATCTTTAAAAAAATAAAATTTTGGTTTAAAAGACAAAATGCCAGGAGAGGAATTAAATTTCATAGAGAAAGAAACAATAGAATTACCAAAGAAAGGACTTTCCAACAGAGTGGGTTATTGATATGACTGAAGGAGATTGAATAGTTTCTTTATCTGAGAAGCTGAAAGAATTGGGTCAAATACCAACTGTCTGCATGATTTTGGAGCCAATGGAATGGATGAAAAGATCTCCAAATTCTGTCTTCAGGCCTAAGCCTCAGTGATTTCTGAATAGGATATGGGGAGGGGAAGCTAGAGCGATTTGCACCCATCTTTCCCATCTTTTCAGGTCTCTCTTCCCTGTAACTGCATGTCCCTCTGATTTCTCAAACTTTTTTGCCCTTGAGGAAGACTTTGAGGAACTGAGGATCAAGTTTATTCAACCTAGATCTGCAAATGGAATTTTGTGGCCACTTCTGATATGATTTCGTATCTAGATGACGAGCCCACGTGAATTTTCATGCTACCATTGGGTCAACTCTTCATTCCTGATTTGCAGACTCCACACTTCCACTGCCTTGGGTTTGGCAGAAACACTGTGTGAGAAAGAATCAGGGAGAGACACACATGGCAGGTTTGCCTGTGTGTGTGTACGAGTGACATACACAGGTAGATAACATAATGTGAATTTATCTCACTTTTTTTTTAGCACTAATTACGTTTGAGCTTATGTATTTATGAATCTGTTTAATTGTGACCTCTACCACTGGCTGGTAAGCACCACACAAGACTTACATCTATTTTACGCATCATTGTATACTCACCACTTAGCTAGCGTAGGACTTGGCACATGCTGGCAATCAACAAATGAATAAATTATGTGTGCCTCTGCTCTCATCCACTGACTTGGATAATGAGAAGTGCCTACTTCTCAGGGGCTAGGGTGATTCTACACTCTGGCAAGTGGAGGAATCAGAGGTGAACCACAGAGACTGATCAGATCTCTGCAGATGAGGCCAGCAGCCCTGGGGTAGATCTCTAGTTGACTTCCTCTGCCCATCTCTGGCTGCATCTTATCATAATACCTGGGGCACAGGCCACAGAGTGATCAGGGCTGGGGATGGGAGGAGGTGTGTCCTGGCTATCAGAATAGGCATCTTATCCCAACTGCAGTTGTTCTAGATGTGTCAGGGTTCCCAGCCCACTGACCTGCAGGGCACAGTGGGGGGTTGGTGGCATGAGTCAGGGAGGAATGCGGGGCTGGTTGTTTGGGAGTTTCACTTTGTGAGGAGAAGCCGGTTCCCCATGCCTGCCAGTTCTCTAATAGTATCTCCAGGGGCAGAGCCTAGAAACAATTAGTTGAAGAAGACAGACTGAGCACCCACACTCTTTAGAATCCCCCGGGATGTTGGCAGCAGAAGAATTTAAGTGGATTTTAATGGGCAAAGGACAACTCATAGACCAACAGAGTATCATAGGGTGTTTCAATTGAAATGAAGTTTGAGAGATAGTCTTATTCATGCTTCTGCCTTCATTCCAGATAAACAAAAATCTCTCCCCTTGAAGATTTTCTGGCCTGTAACATGGAGGCCACACCAGGGCAGGGGAAGCTCAGCATAAATTCTCCAAGATTCCATTTCCTCATTTCCCTGGTGGGAATGAGTGGACACACCAGAGAGGCCCTTATCTCTACCTCCCTCAGTTCTCTGCTTCTTCATACAGCACACAGTGGTGGAGCATGTTGGCAGGTGCAAAGAGGCCCTCATTCTTGGGTCTTACTGGAAAGGGGACCTATGAATCTTGTAAATGTGATGACAGACTCTTCAGCCGCCTAGTAGTCTGTAATTGAAGCGAGGAATTCAGCACACGCTCTGACACACCCAGCCTTCACTGTGGGTTCCCAGAAGCGGGTTCTTGCATAGCCACTAGGCTGGGAGGACCCTCACTTAACCAACCCTCTCTGACAAGCACCAAGGCCTCAGAGCCGAATCTTAAATCACCAAACCAAGGGATAATTTTATCCTTCTCTCTGCTTCCATTACCAGTTGTGCCTAAACCCTTCTTGCAAGTTATTCCCGATTGCTAAACTCCCTAATAAGCAAAACCCCAGTTCCATGGCAGTACCACAGGAGTTCTTTCATTTTGGCTTAACTGAAATCTTTTTTGTGAGAATCAGAGCCTAAAATTGATCAAGCCAGACAGCTTCTACAGTGCTTTGAAGCCCCAGGCAAATAGGTTGGGGATTTTTTCTGCTGTTCTCCACCTCTCTCCATAATGAGATGCTTTGTTTCCATGAACCGGCCCTGATCCAGACTTCTAGACTCTGTGACAGGACATTTCATCCCTCCCTCTGCCTCCAGGCAGGACTGAACTTAACCCATCCTACACTGAAGGGTGTCTCCTCTAGACCTTGTTTCAAGATTTTCTGAATCTTCAGTATCTTTTGGTTAAATGTGCCCAGCTGTTTGCCCCATTGTCCTGTTAATTTTCAAAGGCAATTCTAGCCCATTACTTCCCTTTGTGGAAAGGGAGATCCATGTCTCTCTTATGTATTTCCAGCTACAAGTGTCTTAGTGCTTTTATAATGCTTTTTGAAAGCATTTGGTCTCATATCTTCCTTATACCAGAAAAGGAAAGTATTAATTGAAATTTGCCTAATTATCTGAGCATTGTTGACCTTCCATATTTTTGTCACTATTGTTATTGTACCCCACCCCCAACATATCTCAATCTTGCTTTGGACTGAGGCTTCAAATATCACCACCAATATTTTCTCCACCTGGGATGCCTTTCTCTCTCTCATCAGCCCTGACTTTCCATTACCTCCTTACGTTGCCCATTCTATCTCTCTAAATGACACTTTCTAACTCTGCATTCCCTCTATATTCCCAATGCTTCTGACCCCCCAGCAGCAATATAAAGAACTTCACTCAGCTGACCTCAAGATCTGCCCTCACCTCACCGTTTCCAAATATGAAGTCCAGTTGAGAAAAGCCCTGAGTGCATACAACAAACTGGCAGCCCAGTGTAGAAGGATGTGTAATAAATAACACGGAAATCAAGAACCCCAGGAAGCTAGTGTGGATCTCTAACCTTGGAAAATTCATAACCTCTCTGGCCTTTCAGTTTAATTATTTGGACAAGGAATTATTAAAGCCATCTCTAAGAAAGAATTCTTGAAACTTGAACTATGTTATGAATTTGTGTTTTCCTTTCTTTCTGGGTCTCCTCCAATATCATAGACAGAACTCTTCAAGGAGGGAAATCACAGAATAAGACAAGAAGAATGAATTAAAAGACATCATTGGAACTTACAGAAGAAGGGCCATTTGAAGACACAGGGAGAAAACAGCCATCTACAGGCCAGAGGGAGGCCTCTAAAGAAACCAAACTTGCCAAAGCCTTGATCTCGGACTTCTAGCCTCCAGAACTGTGATAAATACACTCTTGCTTAAGCCAAAAATAAAAAATAAAAGACATAATTGATAGGAAAAAAAATTTATTATTATTAAAGAGTTTATTTATTCTGGAGAGAGAGAGAGAGAGAGCATGTGTGAGAGTGAGCGAGCGAGCAAGCAAGCAGGGGGAGGAGCAGAGGGGGAGGGACAAGCAGACTCCGTGCTGAGCAGGGAGCCTGACTTGGGGCTCAATCCCAGGAACCTGAGATCATGACCTGAGCTGAAACCAAGCTGGATGCTCAACCGACTGAGCCATTTCAACGTGTAGGTTGTGCTGGTGGTAACGAGTATGAATTTTTAGTGAGGATGGGGGGAGGGCTTTTCTGCCTCCTTATCCCTTTGCAATCTTATAAAAATTGTGGTGTCTTTTAGATGATAGTGAAGTGGCTGTGGCCTAAGCCTTGCGTCCTCTGCACAGTGGCCTGGTATCCGAGATATATGTTCATTCTACTGTGGAGAGTCCGGCCTGCCCTCATGAGAACCGCTGAAGAAAGAACTATATTAAGTTCTTTTTCATTTCTTTCTTAAAAATTCCCAAGACCTGTGTGAGTAAAAAAGAAGACTATTTCTATTTGGAACTAAAAATTTCATTTTCTAAATGGAACTCAAGTTTCTTCTATGCTATATTGGTTGTTATGCTTCCTAACAATCCCTGTAAAACAAAAGGCCATAGAACCCGGTAATTTATAAGGTTATGTGGCCATGTGTTTGTGTGTGTGTGTGTGTGCGTGTGTGTGTATGAACAATTCATGTGATTACCACCATGGACTGAAAAAGACTTAGAGAAATGTCATACTGACATTTTGGTCACTTACCCAAAGCAGGGACCATTTCACATTATTTTAAACAACTGGACCACTTAGATTTTTTTAAAAAGGGGAGTTCCTGAGAGCTGGAGAAGAGAAAGGTGGGAAAGACTAGTATTTATTCAATACCTGCTCTATGCTAGGTATTGTGACTCTTTACATACCATATTTGCTGAAAAACTATAAGGTGAAGTTTTATCTTCTCTAAATAACTTCTCAGAAAAGAGGAAGTTGCTTTGTGTTTGAATTCTTATAAAGTCTCATATTATAGAATATGTTCTCAATTACTTGATTTTGAAAAATTACAGCCCTTTTGGGGAAGACATATTAGCTGGCAAAAACGACAAACAAACAAAAAAAACCTCCAAAACAAAAAAAACCCCAAATCAATGCTAGTTTGGTTTGCTTATAGAGGCAATTTGATGGAATCTGTTTTTAAAAAAAACCCAAAACCNCAAAAAAAACCTCCAAAACAAAAAAAACCCCAAATCAATGCTAGTTTGGTTTGCTTATAGAGGCAATTTGATGGAATCTGTTTTTAAAAAAAACCCAAAACCACTTTAGTTTCTGGGAACATGACAAGCTAGATTATTTGAATCAACTCTCCTGCTGAAAACAACTAAAAATGCTGAATAAAATATTTGAAACATCTTAAATAAAACTTGAAACATCTTAAAAGCATCAAAGAGCTGACAAGATAGTAAGGAAAAACCAGGCCAAATTTGATGGAAATTGAAAACTCGAAGTGGTAGGTGGAGCAAACAGTCCACTTTGGACCAGAAAGTATTTGCTGATTAAGACAAACTTGAACTCTGGTTTTGATGGATGGTCTCGGAAGTTAAAACTCAGTGTGGGCTCAAACTGGGGAGTCTAACAGAAGACCTTCCCCACATTAAACTGAAGAGTCAAAGGGTTACACCCTTAAGGTAAGGGTGAAACAGAAGTAAACCTAACCTTTCTGTTACCTCCCTAAGGACTGCAAGGAAGTTGTCTTGGTGCTGAGCAGAGCAAGGAGAAATTTTCCGAGCCAACCTGGTTTGCAGCCCAAATTTACATTACCTAAGTAATTGGAGAAAACCTCAATTCTTGAATTTAGTTTAAAATGATTCCAGACAAGTATTTCCCCTAGGCACCTGGCAAAGGCCAATGTGAATCCTCCCTCAGTGAAGGCACCTTCATCCTAAGCTTCAAATCCCCACAAGTAGCCTTCAAAGGCAATGAATAAGCAAGCACACAGGGAGAAAAGGCAAATGAATGAAAATCAGCAAAAAACAACAGACAGTAGAAACAGGTTCACAAAGACTTTGGACATCAAAATTGTCAGGCATGTATTACAAAATGAGCTGGAAAACAGTTGCAAGGGACAAGAAAATATGAAAAG
>NC_048233.1:43359466-43365853 GCF_002007445.2 Ailuropoda melanoleuca
TAAATAACTTCTCAGAAAAGAGGAAGTTGCTCTGTATTTGAATTCTTATAAAGTCTCATATTATAGAATATGTTCTCAATTACTTGATTTTGAAAAATTACAGCCCTTTTGGGGAAGACATATTAGCTGGCAAAAACGACAAACAAACAAAAAAAACCTCCAAAACAAAAAAAACCCCAAATCAATGCTAGTTTGGTTTGCTTATAGAGGCAATTTGATGGAATCTGTTTTTAAAAAAAACCCAAAACCACTTTAGTTTCTGGGAACATGACAAGCTAGATTATTTGAATCAACTCTCCTGCTGAAAACAACTAAAAATGCTGAATAAAATATTTGAAACATCTTAAATAAAACTTGAAACATCTTAAAAGCATCAAAGAGCTGACAAGATAGTAAGGAAAAACCAGGCCAAATTTGATGGAAATTGAAAACTCGAAGTGGTAGGTGGAGCAAACAGTCCACTTTGGACCAGAAAGTATTTGCTGATTAAGACAAACTTGAACTCTGGTTTTGATGGATGGTCTCGGAAGTTAAAACTCAGTGTGGGCTCAAACTGGGGAGTCTAACAGAAGACCTTCCCCACATTAAACTGAAGAGTCAAAGGGTTACACCCTTAAGGTAAGGGTGAAACAGAAGTAAACCTAACCTTTCTGTTACCTCCCTAAGGACTGCAAGGAAGTTGTCTTGGTGCTGAGCAGAGCAAGGAGAAATTTTCCGAGCCAACCTGGTTTGCAGCCCAAATTTACATTACCTAAGTAATTGGAGAAAACGTCAATTCTTGAATTTAGTTTAAAATGATTCCAGACAAGTATTTCCCCTAGGCACCTGGCAAAGGCCAATGTGAATCCTCCCTCAGTGAAGGCACCTTCATCCTAAGCTTCAAATCCCCACAAGTAGCCTTCAAAGGCAATGAATAAGCAAGCACACAGGGAGAAAAGGCAAATGAATGAAAATCAGCAAAAAACAACAGACAGTAGAAACAGGTTCACAAAGACTTTGGACATCAAAATTGTCAGGCATGTATTACAAAATGAGCTTGAAAACAGTTGCAAGGGACAAGAAAATATGAAAAGNTGAGAAGATAGAAATTGGAGTTCAGAGAAGCAAAGGAAGCTAGAACTGGTGGATCAGAATACTTGAGAGGAGGCAGCTCTGCAGAGAAAGAGCTTCAGAAGTCTGAATACTGTCTCCTGGAGTCTTGGGCTGAGTACTAATCTGTGCATGGGGTAGGGTGAAACTCCTTGATGCTGAGCAAAGAACAACAAGGAAGGGTAAGTTGAACAATTCCTAGAGTTTACACAGGGCTGGGGAACATTCCAGTTCCATCTACGCAGAGTAGAGACGTCATTAAACATCTGGAGTAATCAGTAGAGGCTCCAGAAAGGTGATGCCTTAGTATTAAGGCTAAGCTAGCCCAGACTCATCCCTAACAAAGCTTAAAAACAAGCTTCAAAAAGGTAAAGATTGTCTGCAAGTAATTTAATGTTTGTCAAAACGAATGTTGGGGCGCCTGGGTGGCTCAGTCGTTAGGCGTCTGCCTTCGGCTCAGGGCGTGATCCCGGTGTTCTTGGATTGAGCCCCATGTCGGGCTCCTCCGCTGGAAGCCTGCTTCTTCCCCTCCCACTCCCCCTGCTTGTGTTCCCTCTCTCGCTGGCTGTCTCTATCTCTGTCANATCCTAAGCTTCAAATCCCCACAAGTAGCCTTCAAAGGCAATGAATAAGCAAGCACACAGGGAGAAAAGGCAAATGAATGAAAATCAGCAAAAAACAACAGACAGTAGAAACAGGTTCACAAAGACTTTGGACATCAAAATTGTCAGGCATGTATTACAAAATGAGCTTGAAAACAGTTGCAAGGGACAAGAAAATATGAAAAGTGACCTAGTGGCTTTGAAACAGAACCAAGTAGAATGAGTCTAACAGCAGACTAGATTCAGCTGAAAAGAGAATTAGTAAACTAGAAGATAAGTGAGAAGAAATCCAGAATGCAGCACAGAGAGACAAAAATATGAGAATATGGAACAGAGTTAAACAATATAGGGGACAGAGTGAAAAGACCTACCACACATTAATTAAAGCTCCAAAACAAAAGGAGAGAAAGAATAGAGCTGAGGCGATAATGACAGAATTTTTAAAAATAGATTAGAGTCATTAGGAAGCCCAGTGACTCTTAAGTAAGATAAAAAAAAAAAAAATCCACACCTAAGATGTGAAACTGCACAACATGACAAATGAAGAGGGGGAAAAAAGAGCCATGTAAGAGACTTCTGCCTCTGGCCACAAAGAGGTAAGGGATATGGAACTTGTCCTTCTGCTATAAACAACTAGAAAATATATATGAAAAGTTGTTTCAGACATTGGAATAAGAAGCAATACAGGACTGTGATCCTCGAGAGAGGGGAAACAAACAAGGTGAACTCTATAATTACCCTGGATTGTAACCTGGAGGCAGTTTTGAAACAGCAGTAGCAGAGAGAGGGGGCATCAAGAAGAGTAGAATGGTCATTCTAAGTTGAGAAGATAGAAATTGGAGTTCAGAGAAGCAAAGGAAGCTAGAACTGGTGGATCAGAATACTTGAGAGGAGGCAGCTCTGCAGAGAAAGAGCTTCAGAAGTCTGAATACTGTCTCCTGGAGTCTTGGGCTGAGTACTAATCTGTGCATGGGGTAGGGTGAAACTCCTTGATGCTGAGCAAAGAACAACAAGGAAGGGTAAGTTGAACAATTCCTAGAGTTTACACAGGGCTGGGGAACATTCCAGTTCCATCTACGCAGAGTAGAGACGTCATTAAACATCTGGAGTAATCAGTAGAGGCTCCAGAAAGGTGATGCCTTAGTATTAAGGCTAAGCTAGCCCAGACTCATCCCTAACAAAGCTTAAAAACAAGCTTCAAAAAGGTAAAGATTGTCTGCAAGTAATTTAATGTTTGTCAAAACGAATGTTGGGGCGCCTGGGTGGCTCAGTCGTTAGGCGTCTGCCTTCGGCTCAGGGCGTGATCCCGGTGTTCTTGGATCGAGCCCCATGTCGGGCTCCTCCGCTGGAAGCCTGCTTCTTCCCCTCCCACTCCCCCTGCTTGTGTTCCCTCTCTCACTGGCTGTCTCTATCTCTGTCAAATAAATAAATAAAATCTTTTAAAAAACAAAAAACAAATGTCAACACTTTATAAAGGAAGAAACAAAATCCAAATATTCAGCGATGTAACACTCACGATGTCAGGATTCAATACAAATTACTAGGCACATACAAAAGGCAGCAAATTTGGATCCACAAACAGAAGGGAAATCAGTCAACACAAATGGACCTAGAAATAACAAAGATGATGGAATGAATAGACAATGACATTAAAACAGTGATTATAAATATGCACAGGAATTTAAGAGAAGACATGAACGTAAAGAAGACAGAAGTAGAACACATTTTTGAAACTAGAATTTCTCGAATCGAAAAACAGTATCTGAAATGGGAACTTTACTTGATGGGCAGATTAAAGTCTGCAGCAGGTAAGATCAGTAAATTAAAAACATGGAAACCATACAAACCAAAGCACAGACAAAAAAAAATGTGGGGGGAACAAAAAAAAGAAAGAGCCTCAATGACCCATGAGGCAAGATCAATAGTTTAACATCCATGTAATGGGACAGAAAAAAATGTTTGAAGATATAATGTCCAATTTTCCTCCAGTTTGATAAAAACTATAAACCTACAAATTCAAGAAACTCAGTAAACTTCAAGCCGATTAAACATAAAGACAACTACACAAAGGCAGGTCATAAACAAATTGTTTGAAATTTAAAAATAGAGAAAAAAAACATATAAAATATAAGGTAAAAGAGATAAGAATTATTTGAGGGGCACCTGGGTGGCTCAGTTGGTTAAACATCCACTCTGGATTTCAGCTCAGGTCATGATCTCAGGGTTGTGAGATCAAGTCCCGTGTGGGGCTCTGGGCTGGGCACGGAGCCTGATTAAGATTCTCTCTCTCCCTCTCCCTTTTCCCATCCCCACCTTACTCACGTGCACATGCTCTCTTTCTTTTTCTTAAAAAAAAAAGGAAAAGAAAAAAGAATTATTAGAGAGGTTTTCCCAGAAACAATAAGCCAGGAGACATTGGAAGAGCATTTTGAAAATGTTGAAAGTATGTGTCAACATAGACTTCTATATCTAGTGAAAATTCTTCATCAAAATGAAGATACAATACTTTTTTTTTTCTAGAAAAACAAGCTGAATGAATTCTGAAGGTTAAAGGAACTTCTTCAGACTAAAGGAAAATGATACTGGATGGAAACTGGAATTTACAAGAATACTAGAAATGGTAAATATGTGGGTAAATATTCAAACACTTTTTCTTATCCAAAAATTTCTTTGAAAGAAATTTAATTTTTGCTGTTTAAAACAAAAATAATAATATATCATGGGGCTTATAACATACATAGAAGTAAAATGTATGAGAATAACACAAAGGAAATGGAAGTAAACTGTTGTCAAGTCCTTACATTATACATGACATGATATAATATTTAAATACAGGGGTGCCTGGGTGGCTCAGTCGTTAAGCGTCTGCCTTCGGCTCAGGGCGTGATCCCGGTGTTCTGGGATCGAGCCCCACGTCGGGCTCCTCCGCTGGGAGCCTGCTTCTTCCTCTCCCACTCCCCCTGCTTGTGTTCCCTCTCTCGCTGGCTGTCTCTCTCTGTCAAATAAATAAATAAAATCTTTTAAAAAATAAATAAATAAATACAGGGGCGCCTGGGTGGCACAGCGGTTGGGCGTCTGCCTTCGGCTCAGGGCGTGATCCCGGCGTTATGGGATCGAGCCCCACATCAGGCTCCTCCGTTATGAGCCTGCTTCTTCCTCTCCCACTCCCCCTGCTTGTGTTCCCTCTCTCGCTGGCTGTCTCTATCTCTGTCAAATAAATAAATAAAATCTTTTAAAAAACAAAAAACAAATGTCAACACTTTATAAAGGAAGAAACAAAATCCAAATATTCAGCGATGTAACACTCACGATGTCAGGATTCAATACAAATTACTAGGCACATACAAAAGGCAGCAAATTTGGATCCACAAACAGAAGGGAAATCAGTCAACACAAATGGACCTAGAAATAACAAAGATGATGGAATGAATAGACAATGACATTAAAACAGTGATTATAAATATGCACAGGAATTTAAGAGAAGACATGAACGTAAAGAAGACAGAAGTAGAACACATTTTTGAAACTAGAATTTCTCGAATCGAAAAACAGTATCTGAAATGGGAACTTTACTTGATGGGCAGATTAAAGTCTGCAGCAGGTAAGATCAGTAAATTAAAAACATGGAAACCATACAAACCAAAGCACAGACAAAAAAAAATGTGGGGGGAACAAAAAAAAGAAAGAGCCTCAATGACCCATGAGGCAAGATCAATAGTTTAACATCCATGTAATGGGACAGAAAAAAATGTTTGAAGATATAATGTCCAATTTTCCTCCAGTTTGATAAAAACTATAAACCTACAAATTCAAGAAACTCAGTAAACTTCAAGCCGATTAAACATAAAGACGACTACACAAAGGCAGGTCATAAACAAATTGTTTGAAATTTAAAAATAGAGAAAAAAAACATATTAAATATAAGGTAAAAGAGATAAGAATTATTTGAGGGGCACCTGGGTGGCTCAGTTGGTTAAACATCCACTCTGGATTTCAGCTCAGGTCATGATCTCAGGGTTGTGAGATCAAGTCCCGTGTGGGGCTCTGGGCTGGGCACGGAGCCTGATTAAGATTCTCTCTCTCCCTCTCCCTTTTCCCATCCCCACCTTACTCACGTGCAC
The DNA here is from genome assembly GCF_002007445.2 of Ailuropoda melanoleuca. NCBI lineage: Eukaryota > Metazoa > Chordata > Mammalia > Carnivora > Ursidae > Ailuropoda > Ailuropoda melanoleuca. The sequence goes on from NC_048233.1 coordinate 43,365,279, forward strand.
ATGCTCTCTTTCTTTTTCTTAAAAAAAAAAGGAAAAGAAAAAAGAATTATTAGAGAGGTTTTCCCAGAAACAATAAGCCAGGAGACATTGGAAGAGCATTTTGAAAATGTTGAAAGTATGTGTCAACATAGACTTCTATATCTAGTGAAAATTCTTCATCAAAATGAAGATACAATACTTTTTTTTTTCTAGAAAAACAAGCTGAATGAATTCTGAAGGTTAAAGGAACTTCTTCAGACTAAAGGAAAATGATACTGGATGGAAACTGGAATTTACAAGAATACTAGAAATGGTAAATATGTGGGTAAATATTCAAACACTTTTTCTTATCCAAAAATTTCTTTGAAAGAAATTTAATTTTTGCTGTTTAAAACAAAAATAATAATATATCATGGGGCTTATAACATACATAGAAGTAAAATGTATGAGAATAACACAAAGGAAATGGAAGTAAACTGTTGTCAAGTCCTTACATTATACATGACATGATATAATATTTAAATACAGGGGTGCCTGGGTGGCTCAGTCGTTAAGCGTCTGCCTTCGGCTCAGGGCGTGATCCCGGTGTTCTGGGA
>NC_048233.1:43366255-43383330 GCF_002007445.2 Ailuropoda melanoleuca
TTTATTTATTTATTTATTCTTAAGTAATCCTCCTTCCAATGTGGGGCTCAAAATTATATATTATTTCCAAGTATTCATGGAACATTCACTAAGAGACCATTTTCTGGACCATAAAACAAATCTTACTAAATTTAAAAGGATTGAAATCATACAGAGTATACTCTCTGACTACAACAAAATTAGATTAAAAACCTAACAAAAAGCACATCTGGAAAATCCCCATATTTTAGAAAATGTAATGCAATATTTCCAAATAATCTGTGAGACAAAGAAATATCACAAGGCAAAACAAAAAATTCTTTGACTGTAAGAAAAGGAAAACGCAATAGTAAAATTTGTGGGATCTAGCTAACACAGTACCTAAAGGGAAATGTATATTAAATGTTTGTATTAGAAAAGAAGAAAGGTCTCAAATTCATGTTCTCAGATTCCATGTTAAGCGGCTGTAAAAGAAGAGCAAAAAAACCTAAAGTAAATACAAGGATTAAATAATAGAGTAGAAATCAATGAGATAGAAAATAAACAATAGAGAAAATCAATAAAATCGATTTGATTAACCTCTAGCTAGATTGATGAAGAAAAAGGAAGAGGCACTTGGCTGGTTCAGTTGGTAGAGCATGTGACTCTTGATCTCAGGGTCATGAGTTCAAGCCCTACGTGAGGTGTAGAGATTACTTAAAAAAAAAGAAAGAAAAACAGAGAGAAGACACAGATTATAAATATCAGGAATAAAACAGGGGATATAAGTACAGATTCAAGAGACTTCAGAAAGTTACTAAGGAAAACTACAAACAGCTTTTGTATTAATAAATTTGACAACTTAGATAAAATGGACAAATTCTCAAAAGATACAAGTTACCAAAACTGACACATGAACACAAAATGTGAATAACCCTAGCTCTATTAAAGAAACAGAATTTATAATGAAAAACTTTCCCCTGAAGAAAACACCAAGCTCAGATGGCTTCGTTGGTGAATTCTATCAAACACTGAATGGAGAAGTTACGCCAATCCTAAAAATTTCAGACCACAGAGGAGAAGGACACACTTTTTATCTCATTTTATGGGGCCAGGGTTACCCTGATATCAAAGCCATACACAGACAGTATAAGAAAAGAAGCCTACGGAAAAAAATACCTCAAAACATAAATATAAAAATTCTTAAAATATTAACAAATTGAGTCCAGTGAAGTTGGTTTAACATTTGAAAACCAATCAATATATTTCATCACAGAAACAATAAAAAAAAATAGAAAAACTATTTGGTCATTTCATTAGATTCAGAATAAGCACTTGACAAAATTAAACATTAATAATTCTCAAAAGCTAGAAATAGAAGAAGATTTTCTCAACAGGATAAAGAGCATGAATGGAAAACCTACAGCTAACACCATATTTAATAGAAACTCTTTCCGTCTGAGATCAGGAACAAAGCAAGTATGTCTGCTTTTACCAGTTCTGTTCAGCTTATATTGCAGATCCTAACCCATGCACTGTGGCAAGAAGAATGAATAAAGAGCATGCACACTGGAAAGAAAAAAGTAGAATCGTCTTTGTTTGCAGACATCGTGATTGGATTGTGTATATAGAAAAATTTTGAGGAATCTAGGGAGAAAAACTATTAAAACTGATATATGATTGTAGGTATTTTGCAGGATATAAGGAAAAATCAATTGTATTTCTATGTATTAGCTATGAACAATTAGAAAATAAAAATTTAAAAATACTATCTAGGGGTATCTGGCTGCCTCAGTTGGAAGAACACATGACCCTTCATCTCAGGGTAGTATGTTCAATCCCCATGTTGGTTGTAGAGATTAAAATAAAAAATCGGGGCGGCTAGGTGGCTCAGTCGCTTAAGCGTCTGTCTTCAGCTAGGTCATGATCCTAGGGTCCTGGGATCGAGCCCCGCATTGGTCTCCCTGCTCAGTGGGGAGCCTGCTTCTCCCTCTGCCCCCCTCCCCCCGGGTCTTGTGCTCTCTCCTGCTCTCTCACTATCTCAAAAAAATAAATAAAATCTTTAAAAAATAAAATAAAACAAAAAATCTTACAAAACACTGTTGAAGAACTTAAAGAAGACCTAAATATACGGAGAGGTAGAACATGTTCAGGAATTGGAAGATTTAGTTCTCTCCAAATTGATATTAAAGAAACTGAATTCAGAAAATTCATTTTTCTTTAAAGATTTTATTTATTTATTCGACAGAGATAGAGACAGCCCGCGAGAGAGGGAACACAAGCAGGGGGAGTGGGAGAGGAAGAAGCAGGCTCCCAGTGGAGGAGCCTGATGTGGGGCTCGATCCCATAACGCCGGGATCATGCCCTGAGCCGAAAGCAGACGCCTAACCGCTGTGCCACCCAGGTGCCCCTGAATTCAGAAAATTCAAAGCAATTTCAATCAAAATCCCACCAGATTTTTTAAAAATAAATCTACAAAAAAGATGATTCTAAAATTCACAGGAAAGTGCAAATGACCTAGAATGGCCAAAACATTTTGAGAAAAAATAGTTGGAGGACTTATTTGAATTTAAGCTTTATTGTAAAAACCATAAAAGGCTCTTAATGATAGAAAACAAACTAATGTTTGATGGAGGGAGGTGGGTAGGCGATGGGCTAGATGTGTATGAAGGAGGGCACTTGTGATGAGCACTGGGTGTTACATGTAAGTGAGGGGTCACTAAATTCTACTCCTGAAACTAATGTTACACTATATATTAACTAACCAGAATTTAAATAAAAATTTGAAGAAAAAATGATTTATTGTAAAACTGTGGTAATCAAAACAGTGTTGTAGTCATACAAGGGTAGAAAATGGATCAAAATAGAGAGTTCAGAAATAGAGCCACTCATTTGATCAATTGATTTTTTTTAAAGATTTATTTATTTATTTATTTGAGAGAGAGAGAGTGGGGGAGGGGCAGAGGAAGAGAGAGAATCTCCAGCAGACTCCCTGATGAGCAAGGAACCCCACGTGGGTCTTGATCCCCCAACCCTGAGATCATGGCATGAGCTGAAATCAAGAGTCAGATGCTTAACCAACTGAGCTGCCCAGGTGCCCCTGGTCAATTGATTTTTGATAAAAGTGCCAAGGTAATTCAATGATGGAAAGTATGCTCTTCTAACCAATTGTGCTGAAACAACTGGTATTCTATTGGGAAAAAAACAAAAAACAAAAAACTTTGACCCTCACCTCACATACACACAAAAATAAATTTGAGCAGACTCCTTGCTAAGCGAGGAGCCTGACCTGGGGCTTGATCTCAAGACCACAAGATCATGACTTGAGAGGAAATCAAGAGTGGGATGCTCAATGGACTGAGTCACCCAGGCACCCCTTGGGAAAGCTGTTATAAACAAAAGTTTACTGGAGTGAACTGGGACTGGAAGGATAGTGGCTTTTCATTGACTGAGTTGTGACAATCTCTCTTTGGCTGGGCTGTTGCTAAGGGGAGGAGTTATGCCTTTCTTTCTCCTCCCCCGATGATTAAGTAGCTTCCATGCGCCAGGTCCAAGGTTGTCTCTTCTTGTTGGGTCTGCAACTGACAGGGAATGGTAGGCATGAGAGCTTTCTCTGCGGAATCTTCCAGCTCCTTTCTAGTGAGGCCTCTTTTATATGACGTTTCCCAGTACACACAAGGGGATACTGCTCAGCAAGAAAAAAAGTAATGAACTACTGAGACATGTAACTTAGAATTCTTGGGGGAAATGTATTCATACTTTAGTTTCTTCACATTCTTTACATGTTACTCTATTAGAGTTGTTATCTTTTTCTTATTTGGTCACAGGAATCTCTTGCACAATCTAGATATTTGCTACTGAGAGCGTGGCTCACGACCAGCAGTATCGGCATTAAGTGGAGCTTGTAAGAAATGCACAATGTCAGTCCTGCCCCAGATCAAGGGAATCAGGGTCCACATTTTAACAAGATTCACCAGATGTTTATTCTTTTATGTTTCAAAATGTGCCTTCCTTGACTCATTATTTCAGGATTTGTTAATATTATATTCACCCACAATCATACGTTGTTGTTTTTTTTAAAAGATTTTATTTATTTATTTGACAGAGATAGAGACAGCCAGCGAGAGGGGGAACACAAGCAGGGAGAGTAGGAGAGGAAGAAGCAGGCTCATAGCAGAGGAGCCTGATGTGGGGCTCGATCCCATAATGCCAGGATCACGCCCTGAGCCGAAGGCAGACACTCAACCACTGTGCCACCCAGGCGCCCCCACAATCATATGTTTTTTGACTTAAAATATCTTCATCACATCCTACCCTCCAGATTTTATCTATTACATAAAGGTCACTATTGTCGTAAGGAAGGCCCTCCCCTCTTCCCCGGGCCATCCCTAACTTCATTATGTCTTAGAAGACTCTAGGAGTAAGTCCTTATCCTACGTGTAGGCACACCACTGCTCCATAAACATTCTAATATTCTTGTGCTCCCGGTGCCGAGAAGCAGAGCCCTGCCCTCTAATGACAGATACAAAAGAACAAAAAGTCAGTCTCTGCCTTTTGGGATCTCCCAGTCTAGGGTCAAGTTTGGGAAAGTCCCTGACCCCCGCAAACAACAGCAAAAGACTTAAGCACACGTGATAAAGTGATGTCTCAGAAGTGGCAGAGCCGTACGGTGACACTGTATTTGTAACTGCTGAGTCGTCATGGAGGAGTAATAGCGTTGTGACTACTGGATTGTCTGTGAACGGGGAGTTTTATGTGGAGTTTAGACAAACCAAAGTTTAAGTCATTACTGTGCACTTTATTAGCTAAGTAATCTTGGGAAAATGCCTAGTCTTTCCAAATACCAGTTAACTCTTCTATAAAATGTAGGTAATACTAGTATTGCCTTAAAGTTTTTTAAATGTTAACTGAGGTGATACATGCAAAACCCTTAGCACAATGCCTGGCACACAATAAATATTCAAGAAACCTGAGCTAATATTACTATTATAAGGAGAGAGATTTGAGTTACTGGAAAGAGGAGAGCATTTTTGATATGAAGGGGTGATGTTTTGCATAAGTATGTCATGTATGGAAGAGAAGAAGCAGGGAACTTGAACCAGAGAAGAGATTCCATTTAGAAAGCCGTTTGAGGGAGGGGTGGGCATTGGGGGGAGGGGAGAAGCCCAAGAGGTGAGTTAAGGCTACACCAAGGAGTTTTGATTCGATATGATGAACACTATGGTATTGCATAATGAGGAGACCCCATTAAAACAGCTTTTACAGATTGTTGATTTCTTACCAGTGACTGGTTAATTTAAAGAAGGGAGAAAGACTGGATGAAGGATGGTTAGGAGTCTGTTGTGATAATCTGGACGTGACCAATTTGGTTCTAGACCAGATTTAAGACTCTATAAATATGGTAAAGAAGGCATACCAGATTCAATTGATGGGCCAGGCTAGGCCAGATCCATGTCTTGCTTTGCCCTCTGGCTGGGGTGTCTGTTGTTGCTGGAGGGTCAGGGAGCTCAGTTACAGCTGAACATGTAGTTTGTGGACNACGTCCCTCATGTAGTTTGTGGACATGCACAGACTGGCCTTACTTCACACCTGTGCTGTGTGTTTTCTGTCCCTCACCCTGGGGCTTCCCTGTTGCCACTGGTGCTTAAAAAGCTTGCACACAGTATAGGGGCGCCTGGGTGGCTCAGTTGGTTGAATGTACGACTCTTGGTTTCAGCCCAGGTCATGATCTCAGGGCGGTGAGATTGAGTCCTGCATGAGGCTCCACGCTCAGCGCAGAGTCTGTTTGAGATTCTCTCCCCCTCCCCATTCCCCCCGCTCACCCAAGCATGTGCGTGCTCTTTCTCTTTCTAAAATAAGATGAATAGGGGCGCCTGGGTGGCGCAGTCATTAAGCATCTGCCTTCGGTTCAGGGCGTGATCCCGGTGCTCTGGGATCGAGTCCCACATCAGGCTCCTCCACTAGGAGCCTGCTTCTTCCTCTCCCACTCCCCCTGCTTGTGTTCCCTCTCTCGCTGGCTGTCTCTCTCTGTCAAATAAATAAATAAATAAATAAATAAATAAATAAATAAATAAATAAAATCTTTTAAAAAAATGAAATAAATAAAATAAGATGAATAAAATCTGGGCCGCCTGGGTGGCTCAGTGTGTTAAGCCTGCCTTCAGTTCGGGTCATGATCCCGGGTCCTGGGATCCAGCCTCGTGTCAGACTCCCTGCTCAGCAGGAAGCCTGCTTCTCCCTCTCTCTCTCTGCCACTCCCCCTGCTTGTGCTCCCTTGCTCTCTCTCTTGTCAAATAAATAAAATCTTAAAAAAAAACAAAGATGAATAAAGTCTTTTAAAAAGAAGCTTGTGTACAGGACATATGCATACAATACGCAGAGGTGCAAGCTAGTTAACACCTCAAGGAACACACATTGAGTAATAGGGGCTAGAAGTCAGTCTTTCTCCTACCTCTCCCTAAACAGACTGGTGGGGATGCCGTTGCTTCATGTGCTCTGTGGGAAGACATCTCTCCATGTGAGGCAACCAGCTTCTCAAGCAGCCCTGGCCAGCTGTGTAACACAGTGCTTTTGATTTGCTCTTTCTTTTTTTCTGCACTGTTCTCCTCCTCCTGCACTCTTGTTTCCCGGGGTTGCACTTCTCAGGAAAGTATCATCACACAAACTTCCGTTTCAGGCCCTGGTTTCCAGAGCCAAGAACGGAGAAGAACGAACAGGAGAAATCCAATGGAGAATAAGGCAGAGGAATGAGAAGGATTCGGAAATGCTTGACTGTATGTGGCAAATATGAAGGGAAATTTAAAAATTAGCTCCAAATTTGTGGACCCGAGGGCCTGGGGATGGACGTGGGAAGAAGTATTCACAGCAGTGAGGAGATAGGGAAATAAGCGTCCAACCCTGGTGCTCCTTAACGTGTCTGTATCACAAACAGGTGATTCAAAAGTCTCTGTCTCCTGGGTCAGCGTCCTTCCCTGTATCCTCATATTACTGTTTGATATGTGCACATTTGCAGTGGGGTTTGAACAAGCTGGGTTTGGCTCTCGATCGTTTTACGGCGTAAAGCTGAATAAAAAGATGCAGTCAAGACAGACTTACGAAATCATCTTTTTTCCAGCCTATTAATCAACAGCAAGTATGAGCTCCGATTGCAGGCGGGTTCTCGGAAGCTGAATACCAAAGAAACACTAGGCCTCAGACTTACCCTCTGAGGACATGAAATATGGCAGAAGGGGCAGGTCACATGAGAATGCAAGGGACCTGAATACGTACCCAACAAGCAGATCGAGTCAGACTGAAGTACCCAGCGGCCGTCCGCCCTCGAGTGGCTCAGATTTAACAGCGCTCGGAAGCACAGCCTCCCTACTTCCTCCGAACGTGCTCTTCCTTTTGAGGTTCTGACTTCAGCGAGGGGCGTTCAGTTGCCTGCGCCTGAGACCTGATCGTAATTCTTGACTCCTTCCTCTCCTTCTCCACCGTTATTCAAACGAGGGGCCCCTCGCCATTTTAGCCCTTGAATATTTCTCAAATCTACCTCTAGGGGAGGCAGCCTGAGCCCCCAGGCTCCCCTTCTGGGTGAGTAACATACTCTGATTTTCAAACCTAGCAGATAAAACCAGGAGATTGTCTGCGCCCTTCCATCTACAGGAGATTGACATGGGCCCTTGAAGGTTGCTGTGCATGTCAAAGCAAATGGCGGAGGGAAAAGGTGGTTGAGGAACCCAAGAGACCCTCCCCGATATCTACACAGCCACGTTTCACTGCACGTTGTCAGGTTCTCCAAGCGTTGGAGCTTTGTGTGCTGGTCTCAGGATAGTTAGCTGCCGGGGCTCTGGGAAGCAGAAAATTGGGCAGATGAGCTTGATTATTCAAATAAAGTAGTTTGACACCTAAATTACCTGGATAATTGCCCCGTTGTGGTCTATGGCAACCTGCGCCCCAGAACCACTGGAGCCACAGGAAATCTGAGAGTCATAATTGTCTGTGAGAAACTGAATGGCGTGTCTGAGGAGGTGTCTGGAGCATAGGAAATGAAAACAGACTGTTCAAAGTGGCAAATGAGTAACGTGTGCGTGGTGGTAGGCAAGAAATCAGCCCAGGTTGTGAGTGAGTCAGGGGGGCAAATTCTGGCTGGTCTCTGACAGTTTTCTCACCGTATTATCTGACCTCGGGTTGATTCATTCCCAAGTAACTCTATGTAGCACACACTTGCCCCAGCATTTCCAGCAATTACATTTCCATTATCCAGAAAGCAGCCCCCAGTTCTCCTCGCCCAGTTTTGGCTTCTTGTTTCTTCTCTGTTCACCAGGGTACTCAGACCGTACTGTTTTTATTTACACTTATTTATATGTTGCTTTGTAAGTGTTTTAAAGCTATTTTTCTATGTGTGCCACATGCCCTTACGTGGATTTATGTTCTTTCAGATAGTCTCTACGGTAGCCATTTCCCCTTTCCCTTTCATTTGCATTTTATAACTCTGTTCATTTGATATTGTCTCATACAAACCACCATGTAACTTCTTCAAACCTTTCTCCGCACATTGCTTCTTTCTGCTGTCGACTCCAGGTATGAAAGCAATGTTATGTGCAGATAGGATAGAGAACATGTGCTGTTAGGTTTTTGTTTTATTGATAATCTGCTTAAAAACAACATCTCTCAGGAATCTTTGCATCTAAAAACCTGGGTTCCTCGTGCATTCTCTGTGTCACTGCCACCAGCACAATCAGCAGCGCCCCTTCCTGTTCCCACGAAACATTATGGACTTGGCCTTACTCTGCTTGGAAAACCCTTTCCCCTTCTGTGCTTGGCAAGTGAGGAAGAACTCATGCTTCAAAGCCCAGCTCAAATGGTTTAAAACCTAGCTCCTGTCCCATCCCATCTGCTCCCGTGACACTTTTTACAAACCTCTGCTAAGATCCATGTCCTTTTTATAAATGGTTGTCTGCTTTCACACTGGTCTTTACCAAAATGCATACCTCAAGACCGCAGCCTGTTCACCTTTCTGACCACACCACCAAATACTGAGGCCTCCACACAGCCGATACTCATAAATGTTAGAGAATAAACATTCAGTGGATAACTTCTTGCATAGAATGTTGACAGTTCTCCATTCTACATCCCCTTTCCTCCAAGGTGCCTGCCTGGATTAATTCTTCCAGCTTCATTCTTTATATGCCTTCTCTTCCTCAGGGATCAGGGTTCATCTGATCCTCGCCTGTCCTTGCCATTGTCCCAACTCCCCATTAGTTGGCAGGGTCAGATGGGCCTAGGAAACCATGTGTTCTTTTATAAGATATTTATTCTAATATTTATCTCAGTATTTATCCCACATGTACTATGTGCCAGGGACACCTATCTTCTATGTGCTAAGGATATGTCAGTTAACAAGAGAATCAAAATCCCTGCTTTCATGATGCTTTTATTTTAGGGATTTAGTCTATAGATTAGACTGAGAGAGAGATTGAGAATGGAAAACTGAACTTTTTGCCTGTTGTCTGATAAACTTAATCCCAGATTGATCGATCGATCGATCGATCATCATCTGTCTCTCTCTGTATATCTTTGTTTTCCCACTTTAATTTGGTAATTGAGTTCTACCGCATGTGGCTTCCTGTCATCACACTTCCCAGTAACAAACACCAACACACATACCCGTGCCACGCTAGACAGACACTGGCATCTACATACATCACTGCACTTCCATAGTTATCCCATGTATACGCTCACTAATCATCCATTCACCCCAATATCCAACCTCCCAAGATACAAATGATATGAGATACAAATGACACCCCCCTCCCCTCCACTAATACATCTCCTTTCAGATGCATTTTCCAATGTGTGTGCAGGGGGCGCACGGGGAACGCACCTGAAGACTTTGGCTTTCCCTCCACCTCACCTTCCTCCTTTTTCTGGCAAAGAATGGGGTGTGCAAATGTGCTCCGTTTTGTCAGGGGCAGGATCTCTTTGAAAACTACTATCATGTACTCACATCAGAACAACTTTCAAAATGAGCTGGGGGCGCCTGGGTGGCGCAGGCGTTAGGTGTCTGCCTTCGGCTCAGGGCGTGATCCCGGTGTTCTGGGATCGAGCCCCACATCGGGCTCCTCCGCTAGGAGCCTGCTTCTTCCTCTCCCCACTCCCCCTGCTTGTGTTCCCTCTCTCGCTGGCTGTCTCTCTGTCACATAAATAAATAAAATCTTTAAAAATAAATAAATTAAAAATAAAAAATAAAACAAAATGAGCTGGTCAGGGACAAGGAGAAAGGGAACAAATACTTAAAGACCATCCTCAATAGGCCAGGCCTTTTATATATTTTATTTCATTGAAACTTTAAAACTATACAAATGGTAGACAGTACTCCTCTCCATTTTGTAAATGCAGAAACCAAGATTCAAAGATATTAATGGTGGTGTTGGGATCTGGACTCAGACCTGACTGACTCCTAGCTTCCGATCTTTCTTTTCATGTGCTAGGACTGAACCGCCAGCAGGGAAGTCTGAGTTTTGGGTTTTGGGTTTCTTCACCAGTGCAAGGGTGTTGTTCTGAGCTGGTGGCAAGGGGTCATGGATATAGCCCACATTCGTGAAACGACGACTCCGACCGGTAACAAAAGGGGCCCGTGTGTATCGGCAGCCGATAAAACCCTTCCACAGAGATCTAATGACAACATAGGACTTTGTGTGTGGTGCTTTACCATTTCTAAATGTTTCCCATCCGTAGGGCCCCTCTGATCTTCACACCAGCCTTCTGAAGGATGTAGTCCATACCCATTTCATATTTAAGAAAACTGAGGGGGAGCAAAAAAAAAAAGGATGAATTTTTACTGAGGAAGTGATTTCTCTCTGTCACACACACACACACACACACAGCCTACTGGGGCCTCTCATGGGGCTGTGCATTTTCTCACACATCATCTCTGAAATGTTGGTATTTTACCCATTTGACAGGCGAGGAAATATTTGAATCAGATGATGACATGTTGAACTGAGCACTATTTTCTAGCAAGCTCAGCTCATTGCCTCTAAGTCATGCTGAGGGGTGAGTGTACTAAAGACCGTCCTTCAAGGCTATCAGGGAGGGCTGGCTCACTCGGGGAATGTTTCCTCTGGCTCAACCCTGCTTCTGCAGCTTCATTTTATTTCCTTGTGGCTTTTATTTCCTCCGAAAGAATGAAGAACAGCTGCTGGAGGTCCTGTGAGTAATAATTCTTCAGAGCTCTGAAGCCCGTCGTGCTGTTGAAGACAGTTATGCCCCAGTCCCCGTCATCTCACATTAGAGGGGACTTAACTCCGAGTGTCGCTCAGTAGAGGGTAAGAGCCATAATGTGAGTCTACTCTTTCTCATTCTCAGAATCCGGGAGACATATTAGCCTTGCAAAAAGCTACTGGCCTGCCCGCCAGTGGTGAGTGTGGACTTGAATAGATAGGGAGGACAGAAAGCTTGTGGCCTGGTTTTCCCCATCCTTTACAACTTCCCCTCCTGTCTCTCCCCTCCTAGCCTGATTCCCTGGACTTATGACCCTTTCCTTGCTTCGCTCCACAGATCTAAGTTCACTGCTATTTCACTGCCTTCTCCTGCAGCTCCTTGCAAAATGCACATGGAGACACTCACATGGAATCTTGTGCATAACCCTTCATTTTAATCCTTTACTCCCTAGGGACTTGGCTTCTCTTGATTTAGTTTCTCCATAGCTTTCTAACACTTACCTCTGGAACTCAGTAAAGTGCCTCCTGGTCTGTCCTTGTCTCCCTTTATTGTGGTCCCTGTGTCATGCGTGCCATCCCATCTCCACCATGGGACCAGACTCTGTCTGTGGGAAGGGGCTGTATCTTCTCCTGCCCCCGGATTTCCCTCTGCTTCCTGAACATGAGGTGGTCATCTCAGAAGTGACTGGCCCACACATCATCTGATGATTGTCCAAGTCAGCAAATTATTTCTTAAATTCCTATTGAAGTTCTTGCTTTAATTTTGGATATAAATCCAGCATTTTTCAAGAACTTTTTTTTTTTTTTTTGCTTATAACATTAGCTCAGAGAAAAAATACGATTCTAGGGATGAACACAATTTCTTGGACCAATTAACTGAGGCAGTTCACATGTTTATTATGTTTAAACTATTGGGTGATTAATTTAGGGAGTTTTATAGACAGTTTAATACTCTACCAGCATAAGGAATAAGCCAGTTTATATAAAAGAGAGAGAAAGAACACTGATATATATCTGCATCTGATGATGAATATGACAAATGAAAGATGGGGACATTAGAAAAATTCCCATACATTCTATAGTTCAGAAAATGAGTCCAAATAGTCAACTCATAAATATTGGCATGTAAATTATTTTCAGAAGATTTAAAATCCTAATCTGACTGTTCCTTGCCTGTCAGCATGCATCCTGGCCACCCTACCCCAGTCATTTCCAAAATGGCATTGCAAACCCATTCCAATGATGTTTATGTAAATCATAATGGCTCAGGTAAACTCCTTGGGCAAAGCCGAATTTAAAAATTAGTCTGATAATTTCTAATATTTCATTTTCCACTTCATTTTATTAGCACAGTTGATCAAGTGTTGCTTGAGATTAAACCAAGACTGTTTATTGAGTGCCTGGGAGAGGCATGGCAGGAGTGGCAAAATGAAGTCAGTTCAAGGCCACAAAAGAACTAACTTGTGTTACTTGAACTGGATGTGGCTCTAGGACCAGCCCCACACCTTCTCTGTCTACTGCCTGAAACGCCCATTCTCTCCCACACCTTTTTCTCTGACATGTTGCTGGTTCAGTTTTTTTGACCTTGCCTTGCCTGTTCTCGGCGTCTCCCACCTCTGCGTTTTCAGGACTGCTAAGTATACAGACTCACGCAGAAAAACTCCCTTCTTGTTCCTCTCTTTTGGTCACTAGATGCGTATTCATAATGTTAAAAGTGCCTTCTGGTATTGTCAATTCTGTCACTTAGTTGATGACTTTTGTGGGGGGAAAACTGCTTTCTTGAAGGGGCCACTTGATTCAAGTAACCCTACATAGATCTACCGTCGATTTGCTCTCTGTGTGCCTTTGCCCCTATTATTTTGTCTCTCTGTAATCTTTCATTTTTTCAACAAGTATCTATTAGGTGCTTACTGTACACCAAGAAGTATACTGTACTTGTTGTTCAATGGTGACACAATATTGCTGTTCTCCTAATTATCAGATATTTTTAAAAGCCTAATAAGAGAGCTATATTAGGAAAACATCTGTAAGAAGAAGTTGATTTATTTTCCTTATCCCTGGAGGTTTTACTATTTGGGGGGAAGGCAGTGGTGATGGGGCCAATATCGCTGGTTAGAGACTTCTTCCTCACCTTAGCTCCTGCGCTGCATAGTGGCTAGGGGGGTTGCCTGTCTCATAAACCCCTCTCCCCATACCTTCTCAGCCCTATTTTCTTGCCCCAGGCCCCCTCCCCCAACCAAGAGGGAGGCTGTCACTGTAATTAAGCAGTCTGTAATCAACAAAGTCCCATTAAGAAATAATGAGGCCAGTAATGCAGTGGGTACTATTGATGGGGGATTAGTGAAACTCATGTGGTTTCCTCTAACTCCCCCACTTTCTGAGGAAGTGGGGGTGGAGAAACTGTTGACTCAGCACTCTTAGCATTAATGTCTGGCTCCCCTACACTCCCAAATTACCTTCCCTGCGGAAGGTGGAGGTGTAGGATGGGACACAGCTCCCTACCGTGTATGGGAGCCTCTTGCTGGTAGGGTCACATCACAGAGATACCTGTATTCTCCGTGCTTGCACATCGTAAGTGCCTAATAAATGTTCCATGAATGCTGGGAGAGGGTGGGCTGAAAGCTCAGGACCCAAGTGTCCTGCCATTTTGCTCAAAACTTTCTCAAATAGATTGTGACTCCATCAGCATCTGGGTAAATATCATTGACTGAAGGGGTTCTTGGCACTGAGGACCATGGGCTCTTTTCATACTCTTCCCATATTGAATCCTGCCTTTATTGAAATTACCTGTATATGAGTGCATACATTCTTAGAGGACAACGACTATTTTACATAGTTTTATATTCCACAGAGTGTATATTGAGCGCTCCCTAGCCCCAGTAAAGCTCTCGTGCTTATCTTGCAGCAGCAAGGATTGGAGCTAGACATAAGAAAAAACTGCCATGCCAGAAAGTCAATGGACCGATTCCCAGAATATCCCTTTCTGTTAATTTCCTGAGTCCAGTGGAGCAATGAAAGCTACATTGAGGGATAATCAGTCAGAGGTTCGTGAACTGCTATGTGATCTTCCCTGTCAAGGGACCTTGCTCTGTATTCAGATGTTGTCACCTACTTTACAAAAGTGAATACCATGGAGTCCAAAGAGGCTTCTCTGTCAAAGCAGGAGAATGATTTCTCAAAGTGCCTTTCAACCCAAAGCTCCTGGAAGCTCATGCAACCTCAGCATCTCTTGAGTTTATAGTTTTTTGGTTTTGTTTTTGTTTTTCCCGCAGCTCAGGGATTAGAGCTGGATGGGCTAATGGGGCAACTAGAAGAAAGAAGTTCATACAAAGCATTTCTCTACGTTTACAATACTGCCTCTGAGTTGTACAGCCTCTTCTCAAGCAAAGGACAGTTTGCAACTTCTTTTAAGATAGAAAGCTCTTCTGAAGAAGGAGGCATTGTGGTGTGGTGGTTAGAGGCACAACTTTCAAGTCACATAGGTCTTTCAATCCAGGAGATTTCCAACTCATGTCCTAGGGCAAGTTACTTCGTCTTATCTCTGAAATGGTGGTAAGAACACCTGTTTGTGAGTGTTTAATAGAAAAGAAGGATGGAAAGTACTTCTTAGCACTGTGCCTGGCTGATGGTGAATTCTCAAAAATGGTAGTTAGGTAGAAAAAAGCTAAGTTCGCTTCAGTCCCTCCTTTTCTAGTATGTAATTTTGCCTAGATTTATAAGAACTTTGTGATTGTTCTTATGTGTCCTTGTGTTTTGTTTCCCCACTTAGACCGTAAGTCCCTCTGGGAGTTGGTATGCTTTGATGTAATTCTTTGGTATTATTTGAATTCCACAGAAAGTTTTAGGGGAGGGCCCCTGCCCAGCTACCAAATAATTATTGTTGGCCCACCTGCCCGTTCAAGTTCATGAAATCTATTATTTGATCTAATTTGATTATTTGATTTAATACAGAAGAGCTTGTTCTGTATTAAGATATAATTCATTCATTTTCCCTTAATGCATCCAGTGAAGTCCAAAAAACTGATACGTGGTTTGAAGAAAACAGAAGATAGGAAAGTAGATGTATACTGCGGGTGGTAAGGAAGAGGAGAAAATCCGTGCAGTAAATAGGGCTGGATGAGAAAACCAGAGCTGTTAGACTTGGCTGAGCCCATACACTGGATAGAACCTTACAGGGCTGCAGTCATGAGCTTTGCTGGTCTGAAAGCATGAACTCCTGGCCTGAAACCGCAGCTGCAGCATAATCCTGGTGCTCTAACCCGCCTCCTTTCCCCAAACTAGACTTCCCTTTTCCCTTGTTTCCTTTGGTGATGAGTTCCCTTTTCTCCTTGTCTGTTCATTTTTGCCATATCTGTGTATGTTCTCCATTTTTGGAATCATTTGCAGCAAATGTTTTGCCTTGGCCCAGCTTGTTCCTATCACCCTGCATCCTTAAGCTTGGCCATCTCCTTACTCTAGCATGTTGTGAGGCCCGAATGGAACAAAGGCCTCCTGATATCTATTCCTCCCAGAGAAACCCTTCTTGCTAGATCAGACCCCTGATCCCACACCACACCAGAAATCTCCTGTCTTGGTTATCAGTGTCATAGTTTGCTACTGGGAGTGTGGACAATTGAGACAACAGAGAGCCGTTCCTAAAAGAGTGAAAGGCCTTGGAGACCTTTGGCTTAAAGGATGTGGAACTTAATCCCTGAGAATTTAGGAGGTGTAGACACCTCTGGCAGCCTTCATCCTGCCTACCCCATGACATCAGCATTTGTATATCTGAGACATGTAATAAAGAATGTTTAGTGACACTGCTTACCATCATCTGGCAACATACTGACTGGTTCCATGACATGTCCCACAAGGGGATAGGTTGATTTGGACAGTAGCAGGCCTTTGCTGTTCAGGATATGGGACTGGGGGACATGGAGCCAGAATGTATTTTTTAGGGCAGTGAAAGAAGTGACAGAGGCGCCCAAAGCGCACTTGACCCACTACAAATAGGTCACAAGGCCCCCACCCCACAAACTGGGACTTGTCATATAGGTGATGAGTATTAAAGCCAAAAATCTCCTGGCTGTAACAACAGTTTTCTATATATGTCTCCTGAAGCAAGGGAAACAAAAGCAAAAATAAACTACTGGGGGTCACCTTGCTGGTTCAGTTGATACAACATGCATCTCTTGATCTTGGAGTGTGAGTTTGAGCCCCATGTTGAGCGTAGAGATTACTTAAAAATAAAAAAAATTGTTAAAAATAAACTATTGGGACTATATATATATATTTTTTTTTTTTAAAGATTTTATTATTTATTTGACAGAGAAAGAGACAGCCAGCGAGAGAGGGAACACAAGCGGGGGGAGTGGGAGAGGAAGAAGCAGGCTCCCAGTGGAGCAGGGAACCTGATGTGGGGCTCGATCCCAGGACCCTGGGATAAGGCCCTGAGCCAAAGGCAGACGCTTAACAACTAAGCCACTCAGGTGCCCCAAGGGACTACATCAAAATTAAAAGCTTCTGCACAGCAAAGGAAACAACAAAACTAAAAGGCAACCTACTGAATGGGAAAAGATATTTGCAAATGACATATCCAGTAAAGGGTTAGTATCCAAAATATATAAAGAACTCCCACAACTCAATACCAAAAAGCAAATAATCCAATTAAAAAATGGGCAGAAGACATGAACAGACATTTCTCCAAAGAAGACATATGACGGCCGACAGACACGTGGAAAGAAGCTCAACATCACTGGTCATCAGGGACACGCAAACCAAACCACAGCGAGATACCGCCTCACGCCTGTCGGAATGGTTAAAATAAAAAGCTCAAGAAGCAACAAGTGTTGGTGAGGATGTGGAGAAAAAGGGACTTTCGTGCGCTTTTGGTGGGAACACAAACTGGTGCAGCCACTGTGAATAACAGTATGGAGG
>NC_048233.1:43387911-43392084 GCF_002007445.2 Ailuropoda melanoleuca
CAAATAGTCAACTCATAAATATTGGCATGTAAATTATTTTCAGAAGATTTAAAATCCTAATCTGACTGTTCCTTGCCTGTCAGCATGCATCCTGGCCACCCTACCCCAGTCATTTCCAAAATGGCATTGCAAACCCATTCCAATGATGTTTATGTAAATCATAATGGCTCAGGTAAACTCCTTGGGCAAAGCCGAATTTAAAAATTAGTCTGATAATTTCTAATATTTCATTTTCCACTTCATTTTATTAGCACAGTTGATCAAGTGTTGCTTGAGATTAAACCAAGACTGTTTATTGAGTGCCTGGGAGAGGCATGGCAGGAGTGGCAAAATGAAGTCAGTTCAAGGCCACAAAAGAACTAACTTGTGTTACTTGAACTGGATGTGGCTCTAGGACCAGCCCCACACCTTCTCTGTCTACTGCCTGAAACGCCCATTCTCTCCCACACCTTTTTCTCTGACATGTTGCTGGTTCAGTTTTTTTGACCTTGCCTTGCCTGTTCTCGGCGTCTCCCACCTCTGCGTTTTCAGGACTGCTAAGTATACAGACTCACGCAGAAAAACTCCCTTCTTGTTCCTCTCTTTTGGTCACTAGATGCGTATTCATAATGTTAAAAGTGCCTTCTGGTATTGTCAATTCTGTCACTTAGTTGATGACTTTTGTGGGGGGAAAACTGCTTTCTTGAAGGGGCCACTTGATTCAAGTAGCCCTACATAGATCTACCGTCAATTTGCTCTCTGTGTGCCTTTGCCCCTATTATTTTGTCTCTCTGTAATCTTTCATTTTTTCAACAAGTATCTATTAGGTGCTTACTGTACACCAAGAATTATACTGTACTTGTTGTTCAATGGTGACACAATATTGCTGTTTCTCCTAATTATCAGATATTTTTAAAAGCCTAATAAGAGAGCTATATTAGGAAAACATCTGTAAGAAGGAGTTGATTTATTTTCCTTATCCCTGGAGGTTTTACTATTTGGGGGGAAGGCAGTGGTGATGGGGCCAATATCGCTGGTTAGAGACTTCTTCCTCACCTTAGCTCCTGCGCTGCATAGTGGCTAGGGGGGTTGCCTGTCTCATAAACCCCTCTCCCCATACCTTCTCAGCCCTATTTTCTTGCCCCAGGCCCCCTCCCCCAACCAAGAGGGAGGCTGTCACTGTAATTAAGCAGTCTGTAATCAACAAAGTCCCATTAAGAAATAATGAGGCCAGTAATGCAGTGGGTACTATTGATGGGGGATTAGTGAAACTCATGTGGTTTCCTCTAACTCCCCCACTTTCTGAGGAAGTGGGGGTGGAGAAACTGTTGACTCAGCACTCTTAGCATTAATGTCTGGTTCCCCTACACTCCCAAATTACCTTCCCTGCGGAAGGTGGAGGTGTAGGATGGGACACAGCTCCCTACCGTGTATGGGAGCCTCTTGCTGGTAGGGTCACATCACAGAGATACCTGTATTCTCCGTGCTTGCACATCATAAGTGCCTAATAAATGTTCCATGAATGCTGGGAGAGGGTGGGCTGAAAGCTCAGGACCCAAGTGTCCTGCCATTTTGCTCAAAACTTTCTCAAATAGATTGTGACTCCATCAGCATCTGGGTAAATATCATTGACTGAAGGGGTTCTTGGCACTGAGGACCATGGGCTCTTTTCATACTCTTCCCATATTGAATCCTGCCTTTATTGAAACTACCTGTATATGAGTGCATACATTCTTAGAGGACAACGACTATTTTACATAGTTTTATATTCCACAGAGTGTATATTGAGCGCTCCCTAGCCCCAGTAAAGCTCTCGTGCTTATCTTGCAGCAGCAAGGATTGGAGCTAGACATAAGAAAAAACTGCCATGCCAGAAAGTCAATGGACCGATTCCCAGAATATCCCTTTCTGTTAATTTCCTGAGTCCAGTGGAGCAATGAAAGCTACATTGAGGGATAATCAGTCAGAGGTTCGTGAACTGCTATGTGATCTTCCCTGTCAAGGGACCTTGCTCTGTATTCAGATGTTGTCACCTACTTTACAAAAGTGAATACCATGGAGTCCAAAGAGGCTTCTCTGTCAAAGCAGGAGAATGATTTCTCAAAGTGCCTTTCAGCCCAAAGCTCCTGGAAGCTCATGCAACCTCAGCATCTCTTGAGTTTATAGTTTTTTGGTTTTGTTTTTGTTTTTCCCGCAGCTCAGGGATTAGAGCTGGATGGGCTAATGGGGCAACTAGAAGAAAGAAGTTCATACAAATCATTTCTCTACGTTTACAATACTGCCTCTGAGTTGTACAGCCTCTTCTCAAGCAAAGGAAAGTTTGCAACTTCTTTTAAGATAGAAAGCTCTTCTGAAGAAGGAGGCATTGTGGTGTGGTGGTTAAAGGCACAACTTTCAAGTCACATAGGTCTTTCAATCCAGGAGATTTCCAACTCATGTCCTAGGGCAAGTTACTTCGTCTTATCTCTGAAATGGTGGTAAGAACACCTGTTTGTGAGTGTTTAATAGAAAAGAAGGATGGAAAGTACTTCTTAGCACTGTGCCTGGCTGATGGTGAATTCTCAAAAATGGTAGTTAGGTAGAAAAAAGCTAAGTTCGCTTCAGTCCCTCCTTTTCTAGTATGTAATTTTGCCTAGATTTATAAGAACTTTGTGATTGTTCTTATGTGTCCTTGTGTTTTGTTTCCCCACTTAGACCGTAAGTCCCTCTGGGAGTTGGTATGCTTTGATGTAATTCTTTGGTATTATTTGAATTCCACAGAAAGTTTTAGGGGAGGGCCCCTGCCCAGCTACCAAATAATTATTGTTGGCCCACCTGCCCGTTCAAGTTCATGAAATCTATTATTTGATCTAATTTGATTATTTGATTTAATACAGAAGAGCTTGTTCTGTATTAAGATATAATTCATTCATTTTCCCTTAATGCATCCAGTGAAGTCCAAAAAACTGATACGTGGTTTGAAGAAAACAGAAGATAGGAAAGTAGATGTATACTGCGGGTGGTAAGGAAGAGGAGAAAATCCGCGCAGTAAATAGGGCTGGATGAGAAAACCAGAGCTGTTAGACTTGGCTGAGCCCATACACTGGATAGAACCTTACAGGGCTGCAGTCATGAGCTTTGCTGGTCTGAAAGCATGAACTCCTGGCCTGAAACCACAGCTGCAGCGTAATCCTGGTGCTCTAACCCGCCTCCTTTCCCCAAACTAGACTTCCCTTTTCCCTTGTTTCCTTTGGTGATGAGTTCCCTTTTCTCCTTGTCTGTTCATTTTTGCCATATCTGTGTATGTTCTCCATTTTTGGAATCATTTGCAGCAAATGTTTTGCCTTGGCCCAGCTTGTTCCTATCACCCTGCATCCTTAAGCTTGGCCATCTCCTTACTCTAGCATGTTGTGAGGCCCGAATGGAACAAAGGCCTCCTGATATCTATTCCTCCCAGAGAAACCCTTCTTGCTAGATCAGACCCCTGATCCCACACCACACCAGAAATCTCCTGTCTTGGTTATCAGTGTCATAGTTTGCTACTGGGAGTGTGGACAATTGAGACAACAGAGAGCCGTTCCTAAAAGAGTGAAAGGCCTTGGAGACCTTTGGCTTAAAGGATGTGGAACTTAATCCCTGAGAATTTAGGAGGTGTAGACACCTCTGGCAGCCTTCATCCTGCCTACCCCATGACATCAGCATTTGTATATCTGAGACATGTAATAAAGAATGTTTAGTGACACTGCTTACCATCATCTGGCAACATACTGACTGGTTCCATGACATGTCCCACAAGGGGATAGGTTGATTTGGACAGTAGCAGGCCTTTGCTGTTCAGGATATGGGACTGGGGGACATGGAGCCAGAATGTATTTTTTAGGGCAGTGAAAGAAGTGACAGAGGCGCCCAAAGCGCACTTGACCCACTACAAATAGGTCACAAGGCCCCCACCCCACAAACTGGGACTTGTCATATAGGTGATGAGTATTAAAGCCAAAAATCTCCTGGCTGTAACAACAGTTTTCTATATATGTCTCCTGAAGCAAGGGAAACAAAAGCAAAAATAAACTACTGGGGGTCACCTTGCTGGTTCAGTTGATACAACATGCATCTCTTGATCTTGGAGTGTGAGTTTGAGCCCCATGTTGAGCGTAGAGATTACTTAAAAATAAAAAAAATTGTTAAAAATAAACTATTGGGACTATATATATATAT
>NC_048233.1:43392240-43437557 GCF_002007445.2 Ailuropoda melanoleuca
GGGATAAGGCCCTGAGCCAAAGGCAGACGCTTAACAACTAAGCCACTCAGGTGCCCCAAGGGACTACATCAAAATTAAAAGCTTCTGCACAGCAAAGGAAACAACAAAACTAAAAGGCAACCTACTGAATGGGAAAAGATATTTGCAAATGACATATCCAGTAAAGGGTTAGTATCCAAAATATATAAAGAACTCCCACAACTCAATACCAAAAAGCAAATAATCCAATTAAAAAATGGGCAGAAGACATGAACAGACATTTCTCCAAAGAAGACATATGACGGCCGACAGACACGTGGAAAGAAGCTCAACATCACTCGTCATCAGGGACACGCAAACCAAACCACAGCGAGATACCGCCTCACGCCTGTCGGAATGGTTAAAATAAAAAACTCAAGAAGCAACATTGTTGGTGAGGATGTGGAGAAAAAGGGACTTTCGTGCGCTTTTGGTGGGAACACAAACTGGTGCAGCCACTGTGGATAACAGTATGGAGGCGCCTCAAAAAGTTAAAAATGGAACTACTCTACAATCCAGTAATCGCACTACTGAGTATTTACCCAAAGACTATAAAAGCACTAATTCAAAAAGGTGTATGCACCCCTATGTTTATTACAGCATTATCTACAATAGCCCAATTTTGGGAGCAGCCCAGGCGTCCATAGTAGATGAATGGATAAAGAAGGTGCAATATGTACATACAACGGAATATTACTCAGCCATGAAAAATAATGAAATCTTGCCATTTGCAATGCATGGATAGAGCTAGAAAGTATAATGCTAAGTGAAATAAGTTAGAGAAAGAAAAATACCATATGATTTCACTCATGTGGAATTTAAGAAACAAAACAAGTGAACAAAGAAAAAAAAGAGACAAACCAAGAAACAGACTCTTAACAAATAGATGGTCAACAGAGGGAAGGTGGGTGAGGAGATGGGTGAAATAGGTAGGTGATGGGAATTAAGATCACACGTATCTGGATGAGCACTGAGTAATACATACAATTGTTGAATCACTATATTATATACCTGAAACTAATGTAACACCATATGTTAACTATTCTGCAATTAAAATAAAATTTAAGTTTAAAAAAAGCCAAAAGGCTCCTGCTTTTAAATAGGGATATTCCTAAACCTAGAAAACAAAGAATCCATGACACCTGTTGTGCTAGGAAGTTCTTCTGAAATCTAACCTTAATCCTTCCAGTACTTTTGTATTTGCCTGTATTAATGTGTTGCTTTGTAATTGTTCTTGGGTTGCTTTTATTGTGTGTGTTTTGCCTTCACAGGTAAACCCCTGGGCAGGGCCTGACTCTTCAGAGGAATTTTTTAATCTCTCCCCAGAGGTGCCCATGTCAAGGCCGCGTTAGAGCAGAAGCTCGAGAGCAGTGATTAACCAACCCCTGTTGAAAGCGCAGAAAACAAAACAATCAACATCCCACATCTGAAGACTTTGCTCCAGACTAAGACATAATCCAACCATTACTTTTTCATAAGACAAGTGTTGACTGAAGGGTCAGTGTGTGATTTCAAGGCAAAGTTGGGTAGATGGAGCTGTAGGACTCAGGCACTGCTTTGCCTTGTGTCTGAGGCTGTGAGAGGGGAGAAGAAGTGAACTCTTCTTTGAGATGCCTGAGCCAGCAGGAGAGAAAGAGCTTTAAGATTCAGTGGAGAGAGGCTTATCGGAGCCTTCTGTAGAGCAAGTCAACTGCCCTGGTTTTAGTCTGTTCCCATTCCTTGCCATTCCCACCTGTAATTCTGTCTTGGCAAGAACCCCACAGTGAATGTTCTCAAAGTACTTTGTAGACCTTAATTAGTTCCGTGGGAAGTAAGGCAAAACTCAGCCTTCATTCTGCCCACAGAGGTGATGGGGGTGGGGGTGGAGGGAAAGTAAGGAGAAGCTGGACAAGGGGAGCAGCTGAGCAATTACTGAAGGCTACGTGGTGCAGGGGGAGCTGGGGCTAAAACCCTTAAGTCCTGAGTCCCGGGAAATATTTCTTAGCCTTCCAGATCCCTAAATAGGTAGTGGGTTCATCCTACTAACCTACTTTGTTAGGGTGCTGTTGATGAATCTATCCCAGATGATAGGTTTGGAAGATTGTTAAGGAAAGCATATCATTAAGTCCCTACTCACCCCCTCCTCGACAAATAGCCCTGGAGGGAAGTGGGTGTTAGCCAGAACTGGAGGGCTTCCATTTCAATGGGGTGGACTGAGATTCAGCAACAGGAGGAATTTTCCAAGAGCGAGGGAAATCAAGGGCATATGTTGAGGGTGATGGGTGGGGGGGTGGGGAAGGCCTAGGGTAGGTGACATATGGTCAGATAGTCCAGAAAAGATCATCAAGAAGTGATTGGGTTCCACTGAAATCATTATTGATGGTTGCTTTCCTAAAATCCAGGACAGTGTTGGTAGTAGTTTCCTTTCCTTCCTTTCGAAAAACAGAAAACCTCTCTGAGCCTATCACAAGGGAATTGGGTGTTTTGCAAATTATGGACAAGGTTTGGGCCTGAGATGGCTCTTTCTCTAGAATTCATCAAGTGTTTGAGCTCTGAAGTCAGAGACCTAGGTTTGAATCCTTCTTTGCCACTTCCATCTATTTGAACTTGAGTAAGTTACTTCTCTAAACCTTGATTTCCTCATCTATAAGATGGGTCCAGTAAGAGGAATTAACTCAGAGGTTTGTTGTGAGGGCTAAATGTAGGAGCTCAGGTACAGCCTCAGCATAGAGGCGGCATGTACCACACACTCGACTCATTTTAGCTGCTGCCATCACCTCTCTTTTCTCTGTGGGTTATCCACTTGGGAGTTTACCCACGGTCATTTCTTTTGTCAAGTCCCAATCTTCTCCCTGGTCTCTTGGCCATCTTCTCCCGCCCTCAATCAGTGAGAAATCAGGGAACACTAACACCGAATTCTTTTTCATGTCATTAGGACAGAGTGGAATTAGGAAGGTCAACCTGCCGCTGTAAAAAATATTGCGTAGATTAATACAGCTCTGCACCCTTGATATGTTCTCGTAAAGGCTGTTAAGTGGCTATTTTTATGTTGGCTAATTTTTAGATGACTTTCTTTACGATTCTGAAGTAATATTCTCCTAGAAACAAGAATCACTGTTAAGGGAAGAGGAACTAATATTTGAATGTGAGACGCTTTCCGTATCCACGTGTAATTGAATCCTCCCAGTCACCCAATAAAGAGGTCATTATTATTCCCATTTTATGGATTAAACAACTGAACCTCAGAGTGGTTAAGTAATTCATTCAAAGTCACTCTTGTAGAGATGGGAGAACCTAAATGTGAATGTAGCTCTGCCTCTGAAACCTGCCCATTTTCTACTCATGCTCAATCCTACAAAATCTACGTAATACACATACTCCAAGTAGTCCCCTTTTGTCAATGGTTAATCTACGTGCACTTAAATTTCTCACACAAATTCCACAAGAACTTGATTTATCAGTTCACATGATCATGAGTATTAATTTATTTTTTAAATATTTTTCCTTATGATTTAAAACAATACATATCTTCTTTAAGAAATTATCCATATTTCCTTCCATCAGTATGGTTTGTCAAAGCTGACTGTTGCCAAATAATAAAGAGAATGTACCATATGAGTCCATTTATATAAAATCCTGGAACATACAAACTATTCCATAGTGACAGAAGTCAGATCAGTGGTTGCCTGGGCAGGACTAAGGGCTAGAGGAGAGGATGGCAAAGAGATAAGAAGAAGAAACTTCTGGATGTGATGGGTATGTTTTATTTCCTTGACTGTGAGGCTGGTTTTCCAAATGTATACTTATGTCAAAATTTATGAAATTTTTAAAAAGTTATATGTTAATAATCTACACAGAAGTAATGCTGAATTAAAAGTAAAAGCAGTGTCAATTTCACTAGATCTTACTGTATGTAAAACATACTGCTTTCTTCTTTTAAGATTATTTATTTATTTGAGAGAGAGAGCACGAGCGGGAGTGACATAGAGAGAGGGAGAGAATCTCAAGCAGACTCTGCACTGAGTATGGAGCCCAATGTGGGGCTCGATCTCACACTGAGATCGCCACCTGAGCTGAAACCAAGAGTCAGGCACTTAACCGACTGCACCACCCAGGCGCCCGTAAACATGGTGCTTTCTGCACACCGGAGCAAAGCTGTTCCACGAAACTGTGAGCTGCCCCAGGGCCAGCTGTCTTACTGGTCCTTAATCTCCCGTGTCTAGTGCAGTGCCTGGGACAGATATTCTCCATAAATGGTGAACAGAAGTAGGTGTTTCTTTGGAATTACCACTAATCCCATAGAATTCAAATGTTTAAGCAGCTTGCTAAATACTCATCCGATTGCCTGAATTGAAAGAGCCGTGTCAAGATGCTTTTGCAAATGTCTCGGTTCTCACTGGTTCCAATTTTGCACTTAACCGTAAACCCCGGGAAGAAATGACACTGATCTGCTAACTGAAGTTGTTCTGGTGTCAACCGACTTTATGATTATCTGTATCTACTTTGAAGAATAAGGTTCTAAGAGAACTGAGGACTGATAAGCAGAATATCTATGAGAACAGGAAGCGTTTAAGCTGCAGGTTGTAAGGGCAGGCTTCCAATTGCAGTCTCGTTAATATATACAGATGGGGAAGTATGTATGAGAGTGTTTTCTCACACCCCATACCGACCATGCACCCTCAACATACGAGCTCCCATCTTACTCCCCTTTTATCATTGAAACTATCTGACGCTGACTCCTACAACTTCCCTTCCCTTGGCCTCTCAACTTTATTATAACCATACGGCCTTGCCTCTAAGTCTCATGTTCAGTAGAGGCGCAGACGGCCGTACTACCTTTAGAACAACCTCTCCACTTCTGTCCCCACTCCATCTTCTTCCTTGTCATCCACTCTTTTTTTTTTTTAAGATTTTATTTATTTATTCGACAGAGATAGAGACAGCCAGCGAGAGAGGGAAACACAAGCAGGGGGAGTGGGAGAGGAAGAAGCAGGCTCATAGCAGAAGAGCCTGATGTGGGGCTCGATCCCATAACGCCGGGATCACGCCCTGAGCCGAAGGCAGACGCCCAACCGCTGTGCCACCCAGGCGCCCCACTCTTTTCTTTTTTTTTAAGATTTTATTTATTTATTTGACAGAGAGAGACAGCCAGCGAGAGAGGGAACACAAGCAGGGGGAGTGGGAGAGGAAGAAGCAGGCTCCCAGCGGAGGAACCTGATGTGGCTCGATCCCATAACGCCGGGATCACGCCCTGAGCCGAAGGCAGACGCCCAACCACTGTGCCACCCAGGCGCCCCTCCTTTTTATCCATTCTTGACCCATATTTTCATTTTTCTCACTCAAAATAACCTTCCTTTGAATCTCTTTCCCCTGAAACTTCTTCAATTCCCTCTCGAGCTTCACTCCGTCATCTTTCTAAAGCCTTCTTCTGTATTCCCCATCTCAGTTTATGGAGTCACCGTCCACAGTCTCTCAAGCTAAAACCTTTGCCATTATCCTCATTTATGTCAAGTTGATCATCCAGACTTGTGACCAACTGAATTGCATTTCAGAACCGTCTCTTGAAGACATTTCTCCTCTCTGCCCTGTTTTGGTTCGAACTCTGATCCCATTACCCTGAGTTATTGCAACAGCCACCGTTCACCTCTTTCTACCAGGTGCCTTCCATTCTCCAACCCAACTTCCACACCACTACCACCACCAGAATCATCTTTCTAGAATATGAATCTGATTGGGTCTCTCCTCTCCTCAAACTTTGGCTCTGTATCTCTGTGAGATAGAGGTAAGCACTTGGGTGTGGCTCTAATCGTCCGTCAATCTAGGTCCCCATGGGCTCTCTCGAGGCTACTGCCACGTTGAACTTCCTGTGGTTCCAGGCTCTGTGAGGTCACACGCTTATTTCATATGGAAAATTCCTACCTGTCTTCCAATACCGTCTAACTAGCACCACTTCCAAGAACACTACACTGATACATTCCCCTCCGGAGAGATGCGCTCTCCCCTGTGTACCCATAGCAATTTGTTTATATTGCCATTTTAACATCTATTTTGTTGTTTTAAAGTTTTTGAAAAATCTCTTTCTCGGGACGCCTGCGTGGCTCTGTTGGTTAAGCGTCTGCCTTCAGCTCGGGTCATGATCTCGTCCCGCATCAGGCTCCTTGTTCAGCAGGGAGTCTGCTTCTCCCTCTCCCTCTGCCTGCCGCTCCCCCTGCTTGTGCTCTCTCTCTTTCTCTCTCTCTCTCTGACAAAAAAAAATCTTTAAAAAAAATCTCTCTTTCTCTACTACCCCTCTAAGAGCTAAGCTCATTTTGTCTTTGTATCTGCCCAGAGCAATAGTTGACATGTTACTAGAGGTCAATATGCGTTTTGTTGAGTGACTGACCCAGTCAGTAGCAGTTTTCTACTAGGCAGTGCCGGGCAGTCGATGTGAAGTTAGCAGCACTACGTTTTCCAACGTGCCAGAGCAAGTGCATTAAGAGAATATGCTGCAGTTGCAGGGCAATGTACCCCAGGGACAAATGCAGATGACATTGGCTCTTAATATTATGTGGACTAACCGATCTTTTAGATTAACCACTATTTTGGATGAACTTTGCCTCCACCTCCTTCCTGTAATAGTGATCTAGTTGAGTATAGAAATTCTTCTCTTAGCTTATCCACACAATTATACTTCTTTTTTTAAAAGATTTTATTTTTATTTATTTATTCATTCGACAGAGAGAGACAGCCAGGGGGAGAGGGAACACAAGCAGGGGGAGTGGGAGAGGAAGAAGCAGGCTCATAGCGGAGGAGCCCGATGTGGGGCTCGATCCCAGAACGCGGGGATCACGCCCCGAGCCGAAGGCAGACGCCCGACCGCTGCGCCACCCAGGCGCCCCTCGCAATTATACTTCTTGTGCAGGATAAATCGTTGGAAGGTGGTTATAAACACTGCCTTGCTCTGGGATAGCAGATTTGGGTGCTCTCTCCTGGCCTGTTGTCAGTCATACGTAACAGATTTCGGTATGGATTTACTAAAGCTTTTCCTGGCTAAAAGATTTATTTTAAATGTCTGCTGTTTTTACCTTCTGACTCCAAAATCCCTTTTTTTCTTTCTGGTTTGTTTACTCCTATCTCAAGCACTTGGAACAGTGACGGCACATAATAGGTATTTGATAAATGTTTTTTGAATGAGTGAATACATTTTTTATTATTTTCAGCTATTTCATATATTTGAATATATGAATATAGATTTCATGTATACGAAAGAATATGTATGACATAAATATAAATATCAAATAAGTAAAACAGAGAACTATGTGCCTCCCACCTAGCTAAGAAATAGACAATTATTAACATTAGTGAAGCCTCCTTCGTATATCTATCTGATTGCATCCCTTTTCTCTCCTTCTGGAGAAAACCTCTATTCCAAATTTTGTGTTTATCATGCCTTGCGTTTCATTATGTTTTACTACACATAGACCCTTTGACAATAAATTACTTAAATTTTAATATGCCTGAACTTTTGTAAAAATTCTGTCATGATGTATGAACTCTTCGGTGACTTGTTTTTTCTCTTAACATCATGTTTATGAGAGTCATCCCCATTGCAGCATATAACTTTAGTTCGTCTTAACGGCCATATTATGTATTTTTAAAAGATTTTATTCATTTATTTGTCAGAGAGAGAGAGCAAACACAAGCAGGGGGAGCAGCAGGCAGAGGAAGAGGCCGGCTCCCAGCTGAGCAAGGAGCCTGATGGGAGACTCGATCCGCAGACCCTGGGAACCTGACCTGACCAAGCCACCCAGGAGCCCCTTAACCGTTGTATTATAGTTAAAAAAGGGAATATGCCACAATTTATTTAGCCATTCTCCCGTTAATAGTCAAGTTGTTTTCAGATCTTTTCTTTTACAAACAATACTGTTATAAACATCAGTGTATATGTCTTCAAGAAATCTTTCTGGGGGTGCCTGGGTGGCTCAGTTGGTTAAGCGTCTGCCTTCTGCTCAGGTATTGATCCCTGGGTCCTGGTGATGAGGTTGTGGAATATCGGTGAGGTTCAGTGGGGTGGAGTCCGGAGCCGACGACCCAGAAAGAATTCTTGAGGCGTCTTTGGTGCAAAATTGGTGGTTCTGTAAAGCACAGGGACAGGACCCGTGGGCAGAAAGAGCTGCTGCACCGGGGTTGTGAGAGGCGGCTGTTATAAACCGTGGGGTTGGGGGAGGTAAGGAAAAAGGGAGGTTGAGAAAATACTTTCATATGTTAAAGAAGATTCACAGGACACCCGAGGCCTTGCCATTGTCAAGTTAAGGTTGTTTTTCCCTCTAGCAAGGCGTTAACATTAAGATGGTTGGGAACTTCCTGGAGGCTGCGGATTGTAAGGGCATTTAATTGTATCTACACTCCCTTCCGGAAGCTAGGTTATTGGTAGAAATGCTTCGTTCTTGTAAACTGCTAAGACTTTTGTAAACTGAGGGAGACTTAAAAGTCGTGCAGGATTGTGGTATCTATAGGTTAACTATTTCTTTGTCCTTTAGGGCAGCCAGGAGTGCCTGAGGAATGTCACCTACCTCCCATGGGGGGGGCGGGGAGGTTGCGGGGTGTCAGTTTCTGCTTTGGCCTCAGCTTGCCTTCTGTTCCCTCATCACTGGGATCAAGCCCTGCATCGGGCTCCTTGCTCAGTGGGGAGCCTGCTTCTCCCTCTCCCTCTGCCTGCTGCTCCCCCTGCTTGTGCTCTCTCTCTCTTTGTGTCAAATAAGTAAATAAAATCTTTCCAAAAAATCCTGCTGGCTGGGGAGAGGCTGCCCCTCCTAAGGCTAGCCCATTCTTCGAGACAGCAAAGAGCCCAGCTAGGAGCTTGGCTTTGATATGCTAACTAACCAATCCAGAGCCATACCTCCTCTAGCCAATGCACACAGGAAGCAACATTCCCTTGCCTTAATCATCCCAAGGCCAGCTACCTGGAAACTAAAGACCACTTGTATAGCTCAAAACCTACTAAAATTATTCGAACTAGCCAATCCTAAATTGTTCACCATGCTCTGCCTTGCCTTTTGCCTGAAAACCTCAATAAAGGCCACGGCTTAAAGTTTACCCTCATTCCCCTATCTTCTGCGTCCTGACCACCTTGATGCTTTTCCATATGGCCTGCATGGCATAGCCATGCCTCCTGTTTCTAGGACTTGTGAGCACAAGAAACTTTGTTTTGCTGAGCTTCTCCTCTGTCTCTTCTTGTGGCCCACACCTGACTGACAATGTCATAAGCAAAATACAAAACAGTAAACCTAACCGAAGAGGCAAAGACTTGTACACTGAAAACTACAAAACAGTGCTAAAAGAAATTAAAGAAGACACAAATAAATGGAAAGACATCCCATGTTCATGGGTTAGAATAATTAATATTGTTAAAATGTCCATGCTACCCCAAACCATCTATCGATTCAACGCATTCCTCATCAAAAGCCCAACGGCGTTTTTGCAGAAATAGGAAAAACCATTCTAAAATTCATATGCAGTCTCAAAACACCCCCAAAGAGCCAAAACAATCTTCACAAAGAAAAACAAAACTGGAAGCCTCACACTTCCTGATTTCAAAACGTATTACAAAGTTACAGTAATCCCGACAGTGTGGTACTAGCATAAAGCCTGACATAGAGACCAATGGAACAGAATAGAGAACCCGGTAATAACCCCTCATATATACGGTCTAATGATCTTTGACAAAGGTGCCAAGTCTTCACAACGGGGAAAGGATGGCCTCTTCAACAAATGGTGTTGGGAAGATTGTCTCTCCATGTGCAAAGAAATAAAGTTGGACCCTTACCTTACACCATACCCCAAAATTAAGTCAAAATTAATTAAAGACCTAAATGTAAGACCTGAAACTATAAAACTCTCAGGAAACCTAAAGGAAAAGATTTATGTGTTGGATTTGGCAACGATTTCTTGGATATGACACCAAAAGCACAGGTAACAGAAACAAAAATAAACAAATGTGACCACGTCGAACTTAAAAGTTTTTGCACAGCAAAGGAAACAATAAACAGTTGAAAAGACAACCTACAGAATGGGAGAAAATATTTGCAAACCATGTATCTGGTAAGAGGTTTGAATTTAGAATACACGAAGAAACTGCAACTCAGCAATAAAAAGATCCAATTAGAGGGGCACCTACGTGGTTCAGTCAGTTAAGCGTCCGACCCTTGGTTTCAGTTCAGGTCATGATCTCAGGGTTGTGAGAGGGAGCCCCGCATTGGCCTCTGGGCTGGGTGTGGAGCCTGCTTAAGATTCTCTCTCTCCCTTTACCCCTCCCCATCCGTCTTTTTCTCTTAAAAAAAAAAAAAGAGATCCAATTAGAAAATGGGCAAAGGATTTTAATAGTTAATTACTCAAAGAAGATATACAAATGGCCAACAAACATATGGAAAGATGCTAAACATTATAATCATTAGGGAAGTGCAAATCAAAGCCACAATTAGCTATCACCTCACATCTGTTAGGATGGCAAAAACAAACAAACAAACAAACAAACCCAGTAAATAACAAATGCTTAAAAAAAAATAAAAATAAATGACAAATGCTGGTGAAGATATAAATAAGTTGGGACTTTTGTGCTGCTTCCTGGGGGGATGTCAAATGGGGCAGCCACTATGGAAAACAGTCTTGAGGTTCCTCAAAAAAATTAAAAATAGAACTATCATATGCCCAAGCAACCTCATTTCTGGGTATTTATCCCGAAGAGTTAAAAAAAAGATCTCACAGGGATATTTGCACACCCATGTTCATTGCAGCATTATTCATAATTACCAAGAATTAGAAACAATCTATCCATCAACAGATGAATGGAGAAAGAAAAAGTACATAAGATATACATATAATATGCATACAATGGAATAATATTGCAAATCTTGTCATATGCTTTAACATGGATTAATCTTTTTTTTTAACATGGATAAATCTTGGGGTGCCTGGGTGGCTCAGTCTGTGAAGTGTCTGCCTTTGGCTCAGGTCACGTTCCCAGGGTCCTGGGATCTAGCCTCACATCCGTCTGCTCAGCGGGGAGCCTGCTTCTCCTTCTCCCTCTGCAGCAGCCCCTGCTTGTGCTCTCTCGCTTGCTCTCTCCCAAATAAATAAACAGAATCTTTTTTTTTTTTAAGATTTTATTTATTTACGTGACAGAGAGACAGCCAGTGAGAGAGGGAACACAAGCAGGGGGAGTGGGAGAGGAAGAAGCAGGCTCCCAGCAGAGGAGCCCGATATGGGACTCGATCCTGGAACGCCGGGATTAACGACTGCGCTACCCAGGCACCCCCTAAACAGAATCATTTTAAAAAATGGATACATCTTGAAGACATTATGTTAAGTGAAGTAAGTCAGTCACAAAAAGACAAATACTGCATGATTTCACTTTTAGGAGATATCTTAAATAGTCAAACTCTTACAAACAGAAAATAGAATGATGGTTGCTAGGGGCTTGGAGGAGGGGGAGAGGGGGAGTGATTCAATAGGTATAGAGTTTCAGCTTTGCAAGATTAAAAATTTCTAGACATCTCTTGCACAAGAGGGTACATACAGTTAACACTGCTGTACTGTACACGTAAGGTTAAGATGATAAATAATATGTTATATTTTTGAACTCCCTCTCCCCACACACAAAGGATGAACAGAATTTCTGGGTAATAGGGTATGTGTATCTTCAACTTTAGAATGTAAAACTAAATTGTTTTCAAATTGGTTGTGCCAATTACACTATCACGAGCAGTGTGTAAGAATTCTGCTGCACACCCTCACCAGCATTTGGTATTGTCATGCTTTTAAAATTTTGCCCCTGATGGATTGTGTTAATTCACATTTTATTGATTACTAGAGACTTTGAGCGTCTTTTCAGATGTTTATTGGCTATTTGGATTTCCACTTAAGTCAATGACCTATTCATGTCTTTTGCCCATTTTTCTATTGTTCTGTTTGTCTTTTCAATTGATTTTTACCAGTTCTTTAAACATTCTGTGTNACATGGATTAATCTTTTTTTTTAACATGGATAAATCTTGGGGTGCCTGGGTGGCTCAGTCTGTGAAGTGTCTGCCTTTGGCTCAGGTCACGTTCCCAGGGTCCTGGGATCTAGCCTCACATCCGTCTGCTCAGCGGGGAGCCTGCTTCTCCTTCTCCCTCTGCAGCAGCCCCTGCTTGTGCTCTCTCGCTTGCTCTCTCCCAAATAAATAAACAGAATCTTTTTTTTTTTAAGATTTTATTTATTTACGTGACAGAGAGACAGCCAGTGAGAAAGGGAACACAAGCAGGGGGAGTGGGAGAGGAAGAAGCAGGCTCCCAGCAGAGGAGCCCGATATGGGACTCGATCCTGGAACGCCGGGATTAACGACTGCGCTACCCAGGCACCCCCTAAACAGAATCATTTTAAAAAACGGATACATCTGGAAGACATTATGTTAAGTGAAGTAAGTCAGTCACAAAAAGACAAATACTGCATGATTTCACTTTTAGGAGATATCTTAAATAGTCAAACTCTTACAAACAGAAAATAGAATGATGGTTGCTAGGGGCTTGGAGGAGGGGGAGAGGGGGAGTGATTCAATAGGTATAGAGTTTCAGCTTTGCAAGATTAAAAGTTTCTAGACATCTCTTGCACAAGAGGGTACATACAGTTAACACTGCTGTACTGTACACGTAAGGTTAAGATGATGAATAATATGTTATATTTTTGAACTCCCTCTCCCCACACACAAAGGATGAACAGAATTTCTGGGTAATAGGGTATGTGTATCTTCAACTTTAGAATGTAAAACTAAATTGTTTTCAAATTGGTTGTGCCAATTACACTATCACGAGCAGTGTGTAAGAATTCTGCTGCACACCCTCACCAGCATTTGGTATTGTCATGCTTTTAAAATTTTGCCCCTGATGGATTGTGTTAATTCACATTTTATTGATTACTAGAGACTTTGAGCGTCTTTTCAGTTGTTTATTGGCTATTTGGATTTCCACTTAAGTCAATGACCTATTCATGTCTTTTGCCCATTTTTCTATTGTTCTGTTTGTCTTTTCAATTGATTTTTACCAGTTCTTTAAACATTCTGTGTGCAAATCCTTTATAAGTCAATCAAGTAGCAAATATCCCCCAGTTTGTGGCTTGTCTTGTCACTTTTTAAATGAGGATCTTTGAAGAAAAAAATCTTTTTATGTAGTCAAATTTATCCATCTCTTCCATTATGATTTACTCTATTTATATCTTGGTTCAAGAATTTCTTTTTACCCTGAGGTCACAAAGACATTTTATGTTTTCTCCTTAAAAAGTTAAAGTTGTGGTGGAATTGAATTTTGAAGAGGTGTGAGAACCTGGAATGGTAAATCAAGAAGGGCTTTCCTTTTTTCATAGGAGGCAGATGCCCAAAGTGCTCTATCTAAACGGACTCAGACCCAAAGCGGAAGCAGAGAGAGTTGTTCTAACCTCAGGAACAGTTTCCTGTCGATGAGGGTTTGCAAAGTCTCATTGGCTTATTGAAACGATGGTGTCTATTGCATTCTGTTTGGTAAGCAGGGGGTGGTTGCTTGGGGGGTGCTGAACACTAGAGAGGTTGTAATTCAACTGGAAGGGAAGAGGTGGAGAGGCAAGGGACAGACAAAATGATTATCAGTTCTTTGTGAACCTAAATAAATCACTACCAGGCTGCGAGGCACAAACTAAAAATAAGTGTGTACAGCTCTATCTCTGCTTCCATAGTTACCCCTTATCTTTCACTTAGAATCTTCTATCTAGCAGAAATAAAACAATCTCAAGAGAATATGGCCAAAACCACAGTGGAAAGGATAAAAAAGTACAGCATTGAGTTAGAAATACTCCACTGGAGGACCAACAGAAGTGTGGACCTTCTCTGGAGCCTTC
The DNA here is from genome assembly GCF_002007445.2 of Ailuropoda melanoleuca. NCBI lineage: Eukaryota > Metazoa > Chordata > Mammalia > Carnivora > Ursidae > Ailuropoda > Ailuropoda melanoleuca. The sequence goes on from NC_048233.1 coordinate 43,406,119, forward strand.
TCTTACACACTTTGAGCGGAGGGAGGAGACCTCTGGAGCTGTTTGGATCTCAGCAGAGGGTTTTTTTCAGTCTCATGACTAGGTCATCTGAAAAGTTCTTCTTGTTCTACTTAACCCAGGCTGACTGCCCCCAACAAGGAGGACTTTTCAAAAGGAGCCAGTAGAGAAGACAAGGAGACGGAAAGCCTGGTCCCTATAGGAAAGCAGAAGGAGTGGAGTGAGAAGAAAAGCTCTAGAGGAATAGACTGACAGAGTGGGGATGAATGACATTCCTGGCTCCTCCGAAGGGACATCACCATCAATCTTTAGTTTTTCATCCTAAGCTAGTGAAGGGGAGCAAGAGAGGAAGGACAATGCAGTGTAAATTATTACACAGCCCTTGGCTTTCAGAGGACCGCCAGTAAAAGAGATTTATGGAGTGAAAACTTCAAGCCCAGGATTCCAGAAAATGCTCACACCACCTTCAGGCACACTTATCAACTACATCTGTGCACTCATGCACGCGCCCCTCTCCATGTGCACACACAGACGTTCACCCCCACAGAAACAGCCCGTATGCAGTAGTGGGCAACAGAATTCCACTACACTTCAGAAACAACCCTGTCCATTCTTCTGTTTCCACCAGGCTCCAGGGTAGGTCCAACCACTGATGGGAGCTTTGTTTCGGTGGGCATGGTATGAGAGGGCATCTATAAAGGACATGAGGAGTTGCAGAAGTTGCACTAAGGAATGTCAGATTGGATACGGGAAGTTATTTTTCTTGAGGAAGGGCATGAGGAAAGCGGTGTCTTGTGCAAGTTATTCTGTTAACTCTGTATAAAAGGAAGTTAAGTTTTCACCACTAGAGACAGGGAGACTGAGGAGACTATGCCGTTGAACAAATATAAAAAGCGACTCTTGGAAATGTCAGATAAAAACAAGGACTGTAACTGCCGGGACCAGACACATTGATCCTGGAGTGATGTGTATCTGTCTTCTGTCCTCTTCTTTCTATTTCCAATTTCCTGGGAGGCGGGGTACAGCCAGGAGCTGGGGGAGAGGGATCTTTGCTCTCATGCCCTTGGGTGCTCTAATAAGGAAGACTACTGCCCTGTCTGGGTGTCTCAGGGGTTCACTCAGAGGCTTGCAGACAAGGACTTCTGAGCCAAATCCATGGCAAAGTCTTAGCTGGTGTGAGACAGCCTCTTAGACAAACAGAGAGGCAAAGGGAAGGGAGGCTCAGGCTGTTGAGAGGGCAGCTCAGCTATCCTTCCACCCGTGGTGGCTCTTACACACCCTACACTGATCGTGACCACTCTTCCTTTCTTCCCTTGATTCAGTGTTAATGGTTGGGAATTACTTTGGGCATTTAACTTCTTCACTCCCTCATGCTTCAGTGGTAACAATATCTAGGATATGCATACATAAGACTTTAATATGTTTAAAAGCGATTGCAGAATCATCATAGAGCCTTGTGAAATTATAATTTCAGCTGTATTTGTTTTCATGTGCCATTTATTGGGTTGACCCATATGTGATTGCTGACATATTTGAGCATTTTGACCTACAAAAATAATCACCTTGTAAATGTCACCTGAATATTAAGAACCTACTGTGTGCTTAGTAAGAGTAGAGGGCAACGTGGTAGAACAGTTAAAAACCAGAGCCAAGCTGCCTTTTTTTTTTTCTTCCAGATCAGCTTCACCATCCAGCCTTACATAATTTTTCTGTGTTTCCCTTTCCTCATCCTTAGAATGGAGATAAAAATAGTACTTACCGGGGCACCTGGGTGGCTCAGTCGGTATGCGTCTGCTTTTGGCTCAGGTCATCATCCCCGGGGTCCTAGGATGGAGCCCCATGGCGGGCTCCCTGCTCAGTGGGGAGTCTGCTTCTCCCTCTCCCTCTGCCTGCAGCTCCCCTTGCTTGTACTCCCTCTGTCAAATAAATAAATAAAATCTTTAAAAATTCTTAAAAAATAGTACTTACCTCCTCGGCTCATTGTGAGAATTTAAATGAGCTGTCATATATAAAGCCCTTAGAATACGGCCTAACTCAAAGCAAGCTCTATATAAATATTGACTATTATTACATGCTAGTCACTGTTTCTCATTTAATATTAAGTATTTCAGGCACACATACAAAAAGGTATAGATAATAAGAAAATTAACATTTATCTGTCCACCTTCCAGTTTAGAAATAAAACATCACAGATATAATGGAAACCCCATAGAAACCCTTCCCTATCACATTACTGTCCCTCTGTTCTCAGAGGTAACTTCTGTCCTGAATTGGATGCTTATCATTACTATTGAAGTTTTTATACTTTTGTTACATATGTATATAACTTAAGCTATATACAGTGTTAATATGTTTCTTAATTTTTATAAGTGGTGTCATACCATACTTACCCTTCAACTTGCATTTGTTGCTCGGTATTCTGTTTTTGATATTTACATATGTGGATTCATGAAACTCTAATTTATTCATTTTAACTACTGTAAAAGTATTCTAATGAAAAGAATGTGCCATAGTTTATTTAAGCCATTTTCCTTTGGGGTAACATTGAAGTTGCTTCCAAATCTCTGCTATTACAAACTCATTATTTAATTTTGTCAGTCACTTCATATTGAGAAAACGGCAAATGTGTCTACGTGGCTTGACGTAGGGGAAGAGTGATAAGCAGTCACTTCAGATAAGTAGTCAAGGATTTTCTTCCGTGATGGGAAGCCACTGGGGGCTGTTGAGCGGGGCAGTGATTTATTTTTTCATAGATTATTATGGCTACTATCATAATATCCAAGAGGTACAAATGGCAGCAGGAGGACTGGCTAGGAGTTTATTGCTATAGTTTAAACTAAAGGTGACGGTGACTTAGATCAGGGTCATAGCAGAGGAAAATCCCAGAAGTGGACAGATTCAGCATATATTTAGAAGTTAGACCTAATAAGATTTTCTAATGGATTTGATAAAGATTACATAAAAGAGAAGTTGAGGATAACTCTCAAGTTTTTTGCCTGAGTAAATGGATAATGATGACACTCTTCTTAAATGGGGGAAATTTTCAAGAGGGGGAGATTTGGGAGGGAAATGAGCACTGTCCTCTGTGTCGAACATGTTAATTTTGAGATGCCTATTAGACGCCCAAGTGGAAAAAAAAATTTTTTTNTTTAGATTAACCACTATTTTGGATGAACTTTGCCTCCACCTCCTTCCTGTAATAGTGATCTAGTTGAGTATAGAAATTCTTCTCTTAGCTTATCCACACAATTATACTTCTTTTTTTAAAAGATTTTATTTTTATTTATTTATTCATTCGACAGAGAGAGACAGCCAGGGGGAGAGGGAACACAAGCAGGGGGAGTGGGAGAGGAAGAAGCAGGCTCATAGCGGAGGAGCCCGATGTGGGGCTCGATCCCAGAACGCGGGGATCACGCCCCGAGCCGAAGGCAGACGCCCGACCGCTGCGCCACCCAGGCGCCCCTCGCAATTATACTTCTTGTGCAGGATAAATCGTTGGAAGGTGGTTATAAACACTGCCTTGCTCTGGGATAGCAGATTTGGGTGCTCTCTCCTGGCCTGTTGTCAGTCATACGTAACAGATTTCGGTATGGATTTACTAAAGCTTTTCCTGGCTAAAAGATTTATTTTAAATGTCTGCTGTTTTTACCTTCTGACTCCAAAATCCCTTTTTTTCTTTCTGGTTTGTTTACTCCTATCTCAAGCACTTGGAACAGTGACGGCACATAATAGGTATTTGATAAATGTTTTTTGAATGAGTGAATACATTTTTTATTATTTTCAGCTATTTCATATATTTGAATATATGAATATAGATTTCATGTATACGAAAGAATATGTATGACATAAATATAAATATCAAATAAGTAAAACAGAGAACTATGTGCCTCCCACCTAGCTAAGAAATAGACAATTATTAACATTAGTGAAGCCTCCTTCGTATATCTATCTGATTGCATCCCTTTTCTCTCCTTCTGGAGAAAACCTCTATTCCAAATTTTGTGTTTATCATGCCTTGCGTTTCATTATGTTTTACTACACATAGACCCTTTGACAATAAATTACTTAAATTTTAATATGCCTGAACTTTTGTAAAAATTCTGTCATGATGTATGAACTCTTCGGTGACTTGTTTTTTCTCTTAACATCATGTTTATGAGAGTCATCCCCATTGCAGCATATAACTTTAGTTCGTCTTAACGGCCATATTATGTATTTTTAAAAGATTTTATTCATTTATTTGTCAGACAGAGAGAGAGAGCAAACACAAGCAGGGGGAGCAGCAGGCAGAGGAAGAGGCCGGCTCCCAGCTGAGCAAGGAGCCTGATGGGAGACTCGATCCGCAGACCCTGGGAACCTGACCTGACCAAGCCACCCAGGAGCCCCTTAACCGTTGTATTATAGTTAAAAAAGGGAATATGCCACAATTTATTTAGCCATTCTCCCGTTAATAGTCAAGTTGTTTTCAGATCTTTTCTTTTACAAACAATACTGTTATAAACATCAGTGTATATGTCTTCAAGAAATCTTTCTGGGGGTGCCTGGGTGGCTCAGTTGGTTAAGCGTCTGCCTTCTGCTCAGGTATTGATCCCTGGGTCCTGGTGATGAGGTTGTGGAATATCGGTGAGGTTCAGTGGGGTGGAGTCCGGAGCCGACGACCCAGAAAGAATTCTTGAGGCGTCTTTGGTGCAAAATTGGTGGTTCTGTAAAGCACAGGGACAGGACCCGTGGGCAGAAAGAGCTGCTGCACCGGGGTTGTGAGAGGCGGCTGTTATAAACCGTGGGGTTGGGGGAGGTAAGGAAAAAGGGAGGTTGAGAAAATACTTTCATATGTTAAAGAAGATTCACAGGACACCCGAGGCCTTGCCATTGTCAAGTTAAGGTTGTTTTTCCCTCTAGCAAGGCGTTAACATTAAGATGGTTGGGAACTTCCTGGAGGCTGCGGATTGTAAGGGCATTTAATTGTATCTACACTCCCTTCTGGAAGCTAGGTTATTGGTAGAAATGCTTCGTTCTTGTAAACTGCTAAGACTTTTGTAAACTGAGGGAGACTTAAAAGTCGTGCAGGATTGTGGTATCTATAGGTTAACTATTTCTTTGTCCTTTAGGGCAGCCAGGAGTGCCTGAGGAATGTCACCTACCTCCCATGGGGGGGGCGGGGAGGTTGCGGGGTGTCAGTTTCTGCTTTGGCCTCAGCTTGCCTTCTGTTCCCTCATCACTGGGATCAAGCCCTGCATCGGGCTCCTTGCTCAGTGGGGAGCCTGCTTCTCCCTCTCCCTCTGCCTGCTGCTCCCCCTGCTTGTGCTCTCTCTCTCTTTGTGTCAAATAAGTAAATAAAATCTTTCCAAAAAATCCTGCTGGCTGGGGAGAGGCTGCCCCTCCTAAGGCTAGCCCATTCTTCGAGACAGCAAAGAGCCCAGCTAGGAGCTTGGCTTTGATATGCTAACTAACCAATCCAGAGCCATACCTCCTCTAGCCAATGCACACAGGAAGCAACATTCCCTTGCCTTAATCATCCCAAGGCCAGCTACCTGGAAACTAAAGACCACTTGTATAGCTCAAAACCTACTAAAATTATTCGAACTAGCCAATCCTAAATTGTTCACCATGCTCTGCCTTGCCTTTTGCCTGAAAACCTCAATAAAGGCCACGGCTTAAAGTTTACCCTCATTCCCCTATCTTCTGCGTCCTGACCACCTTGATGCTTTTCCATATGGCCTGCATGGCATAGCCATGCCTCCTGTTTCTAGGACTTGTGAGCACAAGAAACTTTGTTTTGCTGAGCTTCTCCTCTGTCTCTTCTTGTGGCCACACCTGACTGACAATGTCATAAGCAAAATACAAAACAGTAAACCTAACCGAAGAGGCAAAGACTTGTACACTGAAAACTACAAAACAGTGCTAAAAGAAATTAAAGAAGACACAAATAAATGGAAAGACATCCCATGTTCATGGGTTAGAATAATTAATATTGTTAAAATGTCCATGCTACCCCAAACCATCTATCGATTCAACGCATTCCTCATCAAAAGCCCAACGGCGTTTTTGCAGAAATAGGAAAAACCATTCTAAAATTCATATGCAGTCTCAAAACACCCCCAAAGAGCCAAAACAATCTTCACAAAGAAAAACAAAACTGGAAGCCTCACACTTCCTGATTTCAAAACGTATTACAAAGTTACAGTAATCCCGACAGTGTGGTACTAGCATAAAGCCTGACATAGAGACCAATGGAACAGAATAGAGAACCCGGTAATAACCCCTCATATATACGGTCTAATGATCTTTGACAAAGGTGCCAAGTCTTCACAACGGGGAAAGGATGGCCTCTTCAACAAATGGTGTTGGGAAGATTGTCTCTCCATGTGCAAAGAAATAAAGTTGGACCCTTACCTTACACCATACCCCAAAATTAAGTCAAAATTAATTAAAGACCTAAATGTAAGACCTGAAACTATAAAACTCTCAGGAAACCTAAAGGAAAAGATTTATGTGTTGGATTTGGCAACGATTTCTTGGATATGACACCAAAAGCACAGGTAACAGAAACAAAAATAAACAAATGTGACCACGTCGAACTTAAAAGTTTTTGCACAGCAAAGGAAACAATAAACAGTTGAAAAGACAACCTACAGAATGGGAGAAAATATTTGCAAACCATGTATCTGGTAAGAGGTTTGAATTTAGAATACACGAAGAAACTGCAACTCAGCAATAAAAAGATCCAATTAGAGGGGCACCTACGTGGTTCAGTCAGTTAAGCGTCCGACCCTTGGTTTCAGTTCAGGTCATGATCTCAGGGTTGTGAGAGGGAGCCCCGCATTGGCCTCTGGGCTGGGTGTGGAGCCTGCTTAAGATTCTCTCTCTCCCTTTACCCCTCCCCATCCGTCTTTTTCTCTTAAAAAAAAAAAAAGAGATCCAATTAGAAAATGGGCAAAGGATTTTAATAGTTAATTACTCAAAGAAGATATACAAATGGCCAACAAACATATGGAAAGATGCTAAACATTATAATCATTAGGGAAGTGCAAATCAAAGCCACAATTAGCTATCACCTCACATCTGTTAGGATGGCAAAAACAAACAAACAAACAAACAAACCCAGTAAATAACAAATGCTTAAAAAAAAATAAAAATAAATGACAAATGCTGGTGAAGATATAAATAAGTTGGGACTTTTGTGCTGCTTCCTGGGGGGATGTCAAATGGGGCAGCCACTATGGAAAACAGTCTTGAGGTTCCTCAAAAAAATTAAAAATAGAACTATCATATGCCCAAGCAACCTCATTTCTGGGTATTTATCCCGAAGAGTTAAAAAAAAGATCTCACAGGGATATTTGCACACCCATGTTCATTGCAGCATTATTCATAATTACCAAGAATTAGAAACAATCTATCCATCAACAGATGAATGGAGAAAGAAAAAGTACATAAGATATACATATAATATGCATACAATGGAATAATATTGCAAATCTTGTCATATGCTTTAACATGGATTAATCTTTTTTTTTAACATGGATAAATCTTGGGGTGCCTGGGTGGCTCAGTCTGTGAAGTGTCTGCCTTTGGCTCAGGTCACGTTCCCAGGGTCCTGGGATCTAGCCTCACATCCGTCTGCTCAGCGGGGAGCCTGCTTCTCCTTCTCCCTCTGCAGCAGCCCCTGCTTGTGCTCTCTCGCTTGCTCTCTCCCAAATAAATAAACAGAATCTTTTTTTTTTTTAAGATTTTATTTATTTACGTGACAGAGAGACAGCCAGTGAGAGAGGGAACACAAGCAGGGGGAGTGGGAGAGGAAGAAGCAGGCTCCCAGCAGAGGAGCCCGATATGGGACTCGATCCTGGAACGCTGGGATTAACGACTGCGCTACCCAGGCACCCCCTAAACAGAATCATTTTAAAAAACGGATACATCTGGAAGACATTATGTTAAGTGAAGTAAGTCAGTCACAAAAAGACAAATACTGCATGATTTCACTTTTAGGAGATATCTTAAATAGTCAAACTCTTACAAACAGAAAATAGAATGATGGTTGCTACGGGCTTGGAGGAGGGGGAGAGGGGGAGTGATTCAATAGGTATAGAGTTTCAGCTTTGCAAGATTAAAAGTTTCTAGACATCTCTTGCACAAGAGGGTACATACAGTTAACACTGCTGTACTGTACACGTAAGGTTAAGATGATGAATAATATGTTATATTTTTGAACTCCCTCTCCCCACACACGAAGGATGAACAGAATTTCTGGGTAATAGGGTATGTGTATCTTCAACTTTAGAATGTAAAACTAAATTGTTTTCAAATTGGTTGTGCCAATTACACTATCACGAGCAGTGTGTAAGAATTCTGCTGCACACCCTCACCAGCATTTGGTATTGTCATGCTTTTAAAATTTTGCCCCTGATGGATTGTGTTAATTCACATTTTATTGATTACTAGAGACTTTGAGCGTCTTTTCAGATGTTTATTGGCTATTTGGATTTCCACTTAAGTCAATGACCTATTCATGTCTTTTGCCCATTTTTCTATTGTTCTGTTTGTCTTTTCAATTGATTTTTACCAGTTCTTTAAACATTCTGTGTGCAAATCCTTTATAAGTCAATCAAGTAGCAAATATCCCCCAGTTTGTGGCTTGTCTTGTCACTTTTTAAATGAGGATCTTTGAAGAAAAAAATCTTTTTATGTAGTCAAATTTATCCATCTCTTCCATTATGATTTACTCTATTTATATCTTGGTTCAAGAATTTCTTTTTACCCTGAGGTCACAAAGACATTTTATGTTTTCTCCTTAAAAAGTTAAAGTTGTGGTGGAATTGAATTTTGAAGAGGTGTGAGAACCTGGAATGGTAAATCAAGAAGGGCTTTCCTTTTTTCATAGGAGGCAGATGCCCAAAGTGCTCTATCTAAACGGACTCAGACCCAAAGCGGAAGCAGAGAGAGTTGTTCTAACCTCAGGAACAGTTTCCTGTCGATGAGGGTTTGCAAAGTCTCATTGGCTTATTGAAACGATGGTGTCTATTGCATTCTGTTTGGTAAGCAGGGGGTGGTTGCTTGGGGGGTGCTGAACACTAGAGAGGTTGTAATTCAACTGGAAGGGAAGAGGTGGAGAGGCAAGGGACAGACAAAATGATTATCAGTTCTTTGTGAACCTAAATAAATCACTACCAGGCTGCGAGGCACAAACTAAAAATAAGTGTGTACAGCTCTATCTCTGCTTCCATAGTTACCCCTTATCTTTCACTTAGAATCTTCTATCTAGCAGAAATAAAACAATCTCAAGAGAATATGGCCAAAACCACAGTGGAAAGGATAAAAAAGTACAGCATTGAGTTAGAAATACTCCACTGGAGGACCAACAGAAGTGTGGACCTTCTCTGGAGCCTTCTCTTACACACTTTGAGCGGAGGGAGGAGACCTCTGGAGCTGTTTGGATCTCAGCAGAGGGTTTTTTTCAGTCTCATGACTAGATCATCTGAAAAGTTCTTCTTGTTCTACTTAACCCAGGCTGACTGCCCCCAACAAGGAGGACTTTTCAAAAGGAGCCAGTAGAGAAGACAAGGAGACGGAAAGCCTGGTCCCTATAGGAAAGCAGAAGGAGTGGAGTGAGAAGAAAAGCTCTAGAGGAATAGACTGACAGAGTGGGGATGAATGACATTCCTGGCTCCTCCGAAGGGACATCACCATCAATCTTTAGTTTTTCATCCTAAGCTAGTGAAGGGGAGCAAGAGAGGAAGGACAATGCAGTGTAAATTATTACACAGCCCTTGGCTTTCAGAGGACCGCCAGTAAAAGAGATTTATGGAGTGAAAACTTCAAGCCCAGGATTCCAGAAAATGCTCACACCACCTTCAGGCACACTTATCAACTACATCTGTGCACTCATGCACGCGCCCCTCTCCATGTGCACACACAGACGTTCACCCCCACAGAAACAGCCCGTATGCAGTAGTGGGCAACAGAATTCCACTACACTTCAGAAACAACCCTGTCCATTCTTCTGTTTCCACCAGGCTCCAGGGTAGGTCCAACCACTGATGGGAGCTTTGTTTCGGTTGGCATGGTATGAGAGGGCATCTATAAAGGACATGAGGAGTTGCAGAAGTTGCACTAAGGAATATCAGATTGGATACGGGAAGTTATTTTTCTTGATGAAGGGCATGAGGAAAGTGGTGTCTTGTGCAAGTTATTCTGTTAACTCTGTATAAAAGGAAGTTAAGTTTTCACCACTAGAGACAGGGAGACTGAGGAGACTATGCCGTTGAACAAATATAAAAAGCGACTCTTGGAAATGTCAGATAAAAACAAGGACTGTAACTGCCGGGACCAGACACATTGATCCTGGAGTGATGTGTATCTGTCTTCTGTCCTCTTCTTTCTATTTCCAATTTCCTGGGAGGCGGGGTACAGCCAGGAGCTGGGGGAGAGGGATCTTTGCTCTCATGCCCTTGGGTGCTCTAATAAGGAAGACTACTGCCCTGTCTGGGTGTCTCAGGGGTTCACTCAGAGGCTTGCAGACAAGGACTTCTGAGCCAAATCCATGGCAAAGTCTTAGCTGGTGTGAGACAGCCTCTTAGACAAACAGAGAGGCAAAGGGAAGGGAGGCTCAGGCTGTTGAGAGGGCAGCTCAGCTATCCTTCCACCCGTGGTGGCTCTTACACACCCTACACTGATCGTGACCACTCTTCCTTTCTTCCCTTGATTCAGTGTTAATGGTTGGGAATTACTTTGGGCATTTAACTTCTTCACTCCCTCATGCTTCAGTGGTAACAATATCTAGGATATGCATACATAAGACTTTAATATGTTTAAAAGCGATTGCAGAATCATCATAGAGCCTTGTGAAATTATAATTTCAGCTGTATTTGTTTTCATGTGCCATTTATTGGGTTGACCCATATGTGATTGCTGACATATTTGAGCATTTTGACCTACAAAAATAATCACCTTGTAAATGTCACCTGAATATTAAGAACCTACTGTGTGCTTAGTAAGAGTAGAGGGCAACGTGGTAGAACAGTTAAAAACCAGAGCCAAGCTGCCTTTTTTTTTTTCTTCCAGATCAGCTTCACCATCCAGCCTTACATAATTTTTCTGTGTTTCCCTTTCCTCATCCTTAGAACGGAGATAAAAATAGTACTTACGGGGGCACCTGGGTGGCTCAGTCGGTATGCGTCTGCTTTTGGCTCAGGTCATCATCCCCGGGGTCCTAGGATGGAGCCCCATGGCGGGCTCCCTGCTCAGTGGGGAGTCTGCTTCTCCCTCTCCCTCTGCCTGCAGCTCCCCTTGCTTGTACTCCCTCTGTCAAATAAATAAATAAAATCTTTAAAAATTCTTAAAAAATAGTACTTACCTCCTCGGCTCATTGTGAGAATTTAAATGAGCTGTCATATATAAAGCCCTTAGAATACGGCCTAACTCAAAGCAAGCTCTATATAAATATTGACTATTATTACATGCTAGTCACTGTTTCTCATTTAATATTAAGTATTTCAGGCACACATACAAAAAGGTATAGATAATAAGAAAATTAACATTTATCTGTCCACCTTCCAGTTTAGAAATAAAACATCACAGATATAATGGAAACCCCATAGAAACCCTTCCCTATCACATTACTGTCCCTCTGTTCTCAGAGGTAACTTCTGTCCTGAATTGGATGCTTATCATTACTATTGAAGTTTTTATACTTTTGTTACATATGTATATAACTTAAGCTATATACAGTGTTAATATGTTTCTTAATTTTTATAAGTGGTGTCATACCATACTTACCCTTCAACTTGCATTTGTTGCTCGGTATTCTGTTTTTGATATTTACATATGTGGATTCATGAAACTCTAATTTATTCATTTTAACTACTGTAAAAGTATTCTAATGAAAAGAATGTGCCATAGTTTATTTAAGCCATTTTCCTTTGGGGTAACATTGAAGTTGCTTCCAAATCTCTGCTATTACAAACTCATTATTTAATTTTGTCAGTCACTTCATATTGAGAAAACGGCAAATGTGTCTACGTGGCTTGACGTAGGGGAAGAGTGATAAGCAGTCACTTCAGATAAGTAGTCAAGGATTTTCTTCCGTGATGGGAAGCCACTGGGGGCTGTTGAGCGGGGCAGTGATTTATTTTTTCATAGATTATTATGGCTACTATCATAATATCCAAGAGGTACAAATGGCAGCAGGAGGACTGGCTAGGAGTTTATTGCTATAGTTTAAACTAAAGGTGACGGTGACTTAGATCAGGGTCATAGCAGAGGAAAATCCCAGAAGTGGACAGATTCAGCATATATTTAGAAGTTAGACCTAATAAGATTTTCTAATGGATTTGATAAAGATTACATAAAAGAGAAGTTGAGGATAACTCTCAAGTTTTTTGCCTGAGTAAATGGATAATGATGACACTCTTCTTAAATGGGGGAAATTTTCAAGAGGGGGAGATTTGGGAGGGAAATGAGCACTGTCCTCTGTGTCGAACATGTTAATTTTGAGATGCCTATTAGACGCCCAAGTGGAAAAAAAAATTTTTTTTTTATTATTTTATTTATTTATTTGACAGAGAGAGAGACAGCCAGCGAGAGAGGGAACACAAGCAGGGGGAGTGGGAGATTATTTTATTCATTTATTTGACAGAGAGAGAGACAGCCAGCGAGAGAGGGAACACAAGCAGGGGGAGCGGGAGAGGAAGAAGCAGGCTTCCAGAGGAGCAGGGAGCCCGATGTGGGGCCCGATCCCAGGACCCTGGGATCATGACCTGAGCCAAAGGCAGACGCTTAATGACTGAGCCACCCAGGTACCCCCCCCAAAGTGGAAATTTTGCATTGGAAGTTCAATATGCGAGTGTGGTGTTTAGGAGACAGGGATAAACTAAATATGTTCATTTAAAAGTCATAGTGTAATAATGTTTCTTGCCTTGAAATCACATGTATTTTCCAAAGGTGTTGCACGTTTGCTTTCCACATTAGACTTTTAGTCCAGCTAGAATTAAATTTTTTTGCATAGTGAGAGAAAAGGATTTAACTTCCCCCTCTTAGGGAGGTCCATTTTCCCCATAGCATTTGGTATACAGTCCTGCCTTTTTTCCACTGGTCTGAAATGTCAGATATCAAATTTAAATAGCACAGGTCTGTTTCTGGATTCTCTCTTCTTTTAACTTGGTCAGTTCGACTCTGCCCATGCAAACACCACACCATCTTAATCATTGTGATTTAATCAGGGCTTAGAGCAAGAACAGAGACAACTCTACATACTCCAAGCAGAAAGGAATTTACTACACCAAATTAAAGGACTTCAATGCTCACAAAATTGTTGGCAGGTTTGAAAGTACAGTCAGAAGGTGCCACTAAACTCATTAGTTGGAGAACATACCACCGTGGTTGATCAACAGGCCAGGAAGCGGCTGCTCCCACCATCATAGCTGCCAACACCGCTTCTATATGCCCCAAAGCTTCCGAGAAAAGGCTGTAGTTGCTATTTATAACTTCCTTAGTCAACTATCCGTTCCATTCCTTTTTTTTTTTTTTTTTTGTCCTCAGTCAGCATCTGGCTGGCTCTGGTTCCTGGTGGAGAGACCCACATCTTTATTCTTGAAGGAGCTAACCTGTAATGGTCCTGCCTGCGTTGGGGTTCTCTAATCTTCCATTGGCTTCACCCCAGTCATGGAGGTATGGTGAGGCACCTCAGAGAATCCCCTGGGCTTTGAGCACACTCCTCCTTTCACCTCCGTTGGTCCAGAAACCCCTTTGCCTCAGTTCAGTGGCATGAAGAACACAAAATGACCAGGAAGCTGCAAACCTCTGCTGGGAATGTATACCTCTAAACCAGCAGAATCCAAAGTTAAAGGAATGGGAGGTAAGAAAAATGTTCAAGGAAGTCATCATGTCTTAACAGAGAAGTCAGCCTTATATATACTCCTTGGTGCCTAGATCCATATATGTTGGCCATGGGGAAAATATCGCCAGATACGGCTCACCCAGTCTTGTAAGATAGCACCCTCACCTCGGAAGGTGTTGTCTCCCAGGTGGCTCTGTCATCAAGTCTTCATTAGGCCATTCCATCAGTCCGTCAAGTCAGCCACCTCTGGATGACGGGGTACATGGTGAAGACTTCGGATGGGAAAAATATAGTGTGGGATATCATGCTAGTGAATAAGGCGTTTAGTAAGTTCATGGATAATGGTGCTGACAGAAGCATTGTGGGCAGAGAAGGCAAATCTATATCCGGAAAAAGTATCGAACCCAGTGAGGACAAAGCACCGTGTCTTCCATGATGGAAGAGATCCACTATCATCAACGTGCCTTAGCTGGTTCCCTCAGGTGCAGCACCGTACGGTTCATTATTGGTCTGTGCTGTTGGCAGATTTTCTTTAGGAGGGCTATAGTAGCCAGATCCGCCTCGGTGAGAGAAAATCTGTTTTGTTGAGTAATTTCCAACCTTGTTCTCACAGCTACAGTATTAATGAGCCCTTTGAGCAAGCCCTGGGTGGCTTGGTAAAGAAGCTGACTGACATTTACAGATCCGGGTTGTCTTGTCCACCTGATTATCGAGACTTGTCAGTGCCCTTCGGTGATCGAGCATTTACCAGTTTGTAGTTCTGTTGGTTATTCCTATTATATCTTTGTTTTCTGATTTTTACTTTTACAATTATTATTTTTTTCCATCTGCTTTGGTGGGGGGAGTTTGCTGTGACATTCTTTTTGTAACTCAGCTCTTTGCTTTTCTTTCTTCTTTTCTAATGTATTAAGGCTATAAACCCCTCTCTGATGTTGCTTTAGCTGTATCCCACATATTTTGTATATTTTCTTTGATGTTCACTCTAAATATTATCTCATTTCCATTATTTATTATGCTTTGAAAATTGTTCTTAAATTACTAACCATATGGGATTTTATCTTTTTCGTTATTGCTATGTAAATTAATTGCTTATGCTCAGAGAAATTTGGTCTGTATAACACCAATTCTTTTTATTTGTTGAGATTTGTTTTGTGGCCCAGTGTATGATCAATTTTGAAATGCTCTGTACACTCTTTTTTTTTTTTTAAGAGAGGGAAATTGTGGGGTGGGGCAGAGGGAGAGGGAGAAAGAATATTGAGTAGGCTCCATGCCCAGCGCAAAGCCTAACTCGGGGCTCGATTTCATGACCCTGAGATCATGACCTGAGCCAAAATCAAGAGTGGGACGTTTACCCGACTGAGCTACCCAGGCGTCCAAAATGTTCTGTACATTCTAAGACAAATGTGTGTTCCCTAATTTCTGTATAAATAATTCTATATATCCATCAGTGCATCCCTGTTAATTGTGTTATTCAAATCTCCTATCTTTCCTAATTTTTGTTTGCCAACTTACCACTTATTTGAGGATTATGATTTTTTAATCTCCAACTTATAATAATTCATCAATTTCTTCTTATAGCTTTGTTTTATGCATTTGAAGTGATTACATAAAAGTAAGCAATTGCTACATCTTCCTGGTAAACTGTTACTTTTATGATTATGTAGTAACTACTTTTTTTATCTTAAAGTTTATTTTTTGATTGTAGTACAATATACATAAACATAAAATTTACCATTTTAACCATATTTAACAGTTCAGTGTCATTAAGCATGTCCACACTGTTGTGCAATCATCACCTCTATCCATCTCCAGAACTGTCGATCATCCCCAATTAAAACTGCACCCATCAACCAATAACTCCCCATTATCCTTCCCTCCAACCCCTGGTAACCACTATTCTGAGTATCTTTTTTTTTTCTTTCTTTCTTTTTCCTTTTTTTTTAGTAGGCTCCACTCCCAGTATGTAGCCCAATGTAGGGTTTGAACTTACTACCCTGAGATCAAGGGTCAAGTGCTTAACTGACTGAGCCACCCAGGCACCCCCTGTGTATCTTAAAGTCTACTTTCTCTCATAGTAATATAGCAATTCCAATTTATTTGGTATCTGTTTCTATTCTTTTACTCTCAAGCATTCTATGTCATTATGACATATAAAACCACATAGCTAAATTTTTAAATCCAGTCTGACAATCCAGTCTTTTAACTGTTCACTTGAGTCCACTTACAATTATTGAGTTTACTGGTAATTTTTCTTTTTTTTTTTTTTAAGATTTTTANAGTCTTTTAACTGTTCACTTGAGTCCACTTACAATTATTGAGTTTACTGGTAATTTTTCTTTTTTTTTTTTTTAAGATTTTTATTTATTTATTCGACAGAGATAGAGACAGCCAGTGAGAGAAGGAACACAGGCAGGGGGAGTGGGAGAGGAAGAAGCAGGCTCATAGCGGAGGAGCCCGATGTGGGGCTCGATCCCATAACGCCGGGATCACGCCCTGAGCCGAAGGCAGACGCTCAACCGCTGTGCCACCCAGGCGGCCCTAATTTTTCTTTTTTATGTACTATCTTATTTTGTACTTATATTTCTTCTGTGAGTCTCTCTTCCTGCTTCTATTAAGTTGCTGAAAGTTTTAAATTCCTTTTATTGTTTACTGATTTGAAAGTTGTATATTCTATTTCTATTCTTTTCATGATTAGTCCAATTTTTAAAAAAATAATCTTACTGGCAGGTCGCCTGGGTGGCTTAGTTGGTTAAGCATCTGCCTTTGGCTCAGGTCATGATTCCAGGGTCCTGGGATCGAAACCCGCATCGGGCTCCTTGCTCAGTGGGGAGCCTGCTTCTCCCTCTGCCTGCACTTCCCCTGCTTGTGCTCGCTCTCTGTCAAATAAATAAATAAAATCTTAAAAAATGATAATCTTACTGACTTAGTCAATATCTCTCCTATCCTCCCAAATAACGTAAGAGCCTTGGAATACTTTAGCTCTGATCGTATCTCTCATTGTATTCGTTGCTATTGTCTGGTACTACCTTATGTTTATATCCCCAAATTAGTCATTATTTGTTTTGTTTTGTTTTGTTTTGTTTTTAGACAGAGGAAGAGAGAAAGGTGGGGAGAGGGGCAGAGAGAATCTTAAGCAAGCTCCACACCTAGCATGGAGTCTGATGTGAGGCTCGATCTCACAACCCTTAGATCTTGACCTGAGCCGAAAATCAAGAGTTGGATGCTTAACCAACTGAGACACCCAGATGCCCCCCCAAATTAGTCTCTGTTATTGTTTACAAAGTCAATGCTTATTTAGATATACCCACGTTTTCCAGTTTCTTTATTCACCGTAACTATTCTCATACGTCTTATTTTTAGTTTACTTCTTCCTTCTGGATTGAAATTTTTTTCAGGAAATTCTCCGAGGGAAGTGTCTTTAGTGGGAAATATATTTGTGCTAAGAAACCTGCTTTTGTTTGTCTGGAAATTTATTTATTTCATCCCCACCCTTGAATGATGGTATAGGTGCATAAAAGTAACTGGAAATTTTTAGAACTCAGCACTTTGAATACATTATTGTCGTCTATTCTCTGATGTTACTTTTGGGAAATTTGCTGTGAATATCGTTGTTACTTTGAAGGTAATGTGATTTTCTCTTGCTTTGCTTTTAAGCTTTCCTCGTTGAGCTTGGAATTGTTCGGTTCATGGCAACATGTGTGGATACGGATTTAGTTTAATGGATCCTGCTGAAGACTCGCACAATCTGAATCTGAGGATTCGTATCCTCTATCAATTCTGGTAAATTCTCAGCCATACTCTCTTTGAATATTGCCTCCTCCAATTCTCTCTAACCTCTCCCTGTGAACCAGTAGCATATGTAGGTTGGATCTTCTCATTTTTCAGAACATCTTTTAGTCTCTAATATTTTCCAACTCTTTATCTTCTTGTATTGTCTTCTAGATAATTTCCTCCTATCTCTCCTTTAACTGTAATCTCTCTTTACTTACACTTGGGTTTCTTTTAATTCATCCATTTAGTTTCTTTTTAAACTTTAAAAAATTTGAAGTGTAACACACACATAGAAGTGCACAGAAAATAAATGTATTGTTGTATTAATTACTGTAGTTACAGCTACAGACCGAGAAATAGAATGTTGCCAGACCCCGGATGCCCTCCGTGTCCCCCTTCCTGATCACAACTGTCTTCTCCACTAGAGGTAACCACATTCCTGACTATTATGGTAATCACTTCCTTGCTTTTTTATGACCCTGCTTTTTAAAAAAAAAAAATGTTTTACCACTTAAGTATGCATTCCTGAATAATATAGGTTAGTTTAATCTGTTTGGGGACTTTATAAAATAAATACTGTATTTAAGTTTTTATGCTCTTTGGACCAATATCATATATTTAATATTCACCTGTATTATTGTATTTACCTGTAGCTCATTTGTTTGTGTGTGTGTGTTTATATAATATTCCACCATCTAATATACCAAATACTTGGCCATTCTACTGCTGTGAACATTTTGTGGTTTCCAATTTGGTGCTATTACGAACACTGCTGTCATGAACATTGTGGTACACTCATCCTGGTAAACACAGATGTGCATTTTTGTAGGTTATATACTAAGATATAGCACTGCCAAGTCCAAAGGAATGCCTACCTTCAATCTGATCAGATAATGCCAAACTATTCATCAAAATGTACTAAGTTACACTCTGATCAGCAGTGTATCTGTACGCCCATTGTTGAACCTCGCCAGTACTTGGTATTGTAAGAACAATTCTTAATTTGAGCCAATATGATGGGTATCTGATAGTATTCCATTATGGCTTTAATTTGTAAGTAGCTAGTAATTTCATAGTTACTAATTAAATTATATATTTCTGTTTGGTTTTTATAGTTAGTGACCCTCGTAAACATGATCTATCGTCACGGAACATCTATGCCTATTCCCTTCTATTTACCTTCTCATATAAAAGAATCTGGAAAGCAAAATCAATAAACACTTACCTACATTTCTGGATACAAATTAGGTTTCTACCAAAAAGATGGACTCATGAAAGATTTAGAAGGCAGAAACAAGGTAGGGCCACCTTCCTGATACTCTTAGTGCCACATTTATCTTTGTCAATGTGAAAGGCAGGTATGATAAAGACAGTGAGGTGACTCTTTCACTCCTCCAGCTCATTCAGTGATTTGAAGCACCTATTTCCCTGATTCCTCCTTGTTTAAAATACCTAGAGAGATTTCTTTTCAATCCTGAACGCGGACTGCTACAGCGACTATTGCACTTCAAGTAATCTAAGATGATATCAAAAATAAGAAACACCATTATTTTACTGACACTAAGAAAGCCACTGCTGCAATTAACTAAGACAAATGCTTTCCTGACACTTAGCAATTTTCCCTACCTATTTAAAGAGCCATTTTGGATGTTAGATGTGGGTTTTATAATTTATTACTCTTGTGTATTTATAAGAAAAGAAAATCTAAGGGAAATAAATGAGTTCGGCACACTTCTGCACATTCAGAATCCATCTCTTACTAATGTCCTTTAAATTCTGTGCTTTTCCACACAGTGGCATCTTCTGCGACTTCAAGAGAATTCGTAATGTAGCATTTCACAACACGAGGGCTCCATACTGTTTCCAGGATTTGTTCAAAGTCACTGTCATCCATTCTGCAAATTTTGATGCATACGAACAGGCAATGCCCATTACATCAAAAAGGCTGCCTACCCAGCGGTTATTGTGGGCAATATCCTGATTTCAGAGACACTAAAATGTGAACAAAGCACATCTTAGAATTGATGAAATGTGGTAGGCTTTTCATATCTAAAAAATTCTCCTATGTTCTTTTCCAAATTTTTTGGTTCTTTTTTAAAATAGTATTTTGTTTTTTCTTATCTTAAAAAATTCTTCCTTTGTATCTTTAATCACATAAGTGTATTTTATTATCTAGATCTGATAATGTGGTATCTCAAGTTCTGGGGAGTCCGAATCTATTATTTGATGTGTCTGCTGACATTTGTTCTTTTGGAAAGTTTCTTCACACCTCTGTAGTTTTGATTTATGAGCTTATCTTGAGCAAGACTTTATCTGTGGGAATTCTGTGTGACCTAGCTGAGGTTGTCTCCTTTCAGAGAGGTTTTATATGTTTGCTTCTGACAGGCAATAAAGCCTGGGAGCAC
Organism: Ailuropoda melanoleuca; assembly: GCF_002007445.2. Taxonomy (NCBI): domain Eukaryota; kingdom Metazoa; phylum Chordata; class Mammalia; order Carnivora; family Ursidae; genus Ailuropoda; species Ailuropoda melanoleuca. The sequence goes on from NC_048233.1 coordinate 43,426,120, forward strand.
TTTTAATACTAATTTTTAACCTAAAGAATCCCTACACTATACTTATGATATAAATTTGAACCTCAAAGTGGCATGAAGTGAGGAAAAAAAATCTTACAGGAGAATGTGTTTTGATATGTTGTAATTCTTTTCCAGAACCTGACCAAGACAAACTTCTTTGCCCTCTCCCTTTACCAGTGGACGGACTCTTCCTTTTTATTTGGGCCAAATTTTGATTCCTATTTCTATGACCGTTAAAACCCAATCCCTTAAAAAAAAAAAAAAAGGTGAGGAGATGTATTGACTGGAGAAATGGAATGGAATACAAATTACCTACTCCAGTTAAATATATCAGATTGGAAGGAATAAATAAACCAATCTAAAAATCGGGGTTCACGGGGTGCCTGGCTGGATCAGTTGGTGGAATGTGCGACTCTCGATCTCAAGGTTGTGGGTAACAGCTCCACGCAGGGAGTAGTGATTATTTAACAATAAAATCTTGAAAAAAATAAAACAAAGTTTGTATTCATGTAATTATAACATTTAAAAATAAAGATTCTGATTAGTGCTTAACCTTAAACCAAAACAAAACCTTTGGCCAACAAGATCAACAACTACTCCCAAAATCACTGTAGGGAATATCCGGGATCAGCTCTCACATTTACCATTCAGGTTTTTCAGCTTTCTTATTTTTGGTCCTTTAAGAGATTTTTCTCTTTCTATCAAGCTTAGTTATACATTTAAAAGACTATTTTAGGGGTGCCTGGCTGGCTCAGTCTGTAGAGCATGTGACTTGATCTCAGGGTTGTGGGTTCAGGTCCCATGTTGGGTGTAGAGATTACTTAAAAATAAAATCTTTAAAATGAATAAATAAAAAAATATTTTATATTTTATCCAATATTTTAGGTGTTTTTTAAAAAGCATTTCTTTTTTTTAAAGGTTTTATTTATTTATTTATTTGAGAGAGAGAATGCACGCACAAGCAGGGGGAGGGGCAGAGGGAGAGGGAGCCACAGACTTCCCACCGAGTGGCTAAGTGCGAGTGGACCTGGGCCTCCACCCAGGGCTCAATCCCAGGACCCTGAGATCATGACCTAAGCCAAAGTCAGACACTTAACACACTGAGCTCCCCAGGCGCCCCTCTAGGTGCTTTATAGTAAATCGTTCTTAATGCTGGAATCAAAAGTCCATCTCGTTAATATGTACTACGAAATTTCCATTTAACAAATGAGAAAATTAAGGTCAAAGAGGTTAAATATTTCCCCAAGTTTACACAGATTAACAAGTGGTAGAACCAAATTTCAGTCTGAGGTTTTTTGTCTCCAAACCCATGCCATTTCCATGAACTACAGTTAGGCAGGCAGCCATGTTGTTTTCATTCTCCTGTTACTACAATGACGTTCCCATATTTGCAATTAATTGGATGATTACATTCTTATCTATTAAAGCCAAGATGTGAGTTATTTGTACTTTATAAAAATGCCACAATGGAAATTTTGACGAATTTCTGAATACTCTATTTTTTTAAAAAATAGACTTCTAGGCTTGGAATACACTTTAAAAGGGCGTCTTGTGCGTCCCCTTCCCTCCAGACAGAATCGCCCTCCAACCATTACTCACAATCTTTGCTAGATGATAATTTCCCTGGGATTTCAGGCGCTATAGAAGACAAACTATAAATTCTTTTAGTCAAACTCAGGCTTAGCAGTCTCCTGGCAGGGTTTTTCTTAAGTCTAAATTCATTCTCTCCTTTGTACCTCCGTCATTCCTGTTCACAGGGGAGAAACAAAAGAGCTTCCCTTGTCCTCTATAAATAGCATCTTTGCCCCTCCCCGTTCCTGACTAACCAGAAGCCCCTAGGAACCGCTGATACTTTAAGCTTTCCCTTCTTTCTTCCTTTTTGGTCATGAATTTTTTTCTCGGCTGTAACTCCTGGTGAGTTATCTCCCCTTAATGATGCTGACATACAGGACCCAGATTAAGTGCTATGTAAGTGCTAAGTAATCACAGCCAGGCTCGGCTTTGTGATACAGGTTATCTCAGGCTGTTGTGTTACGGGATCAGCTCCCTGTTGACATTCAGGATGAAGTTTACCAGCTGTAGACTTTTTTTTTTTTTTATTTTGCTGCAATGAAACAGTTTTATAAGTACTGGTGCTCTACTAGGAGCCTTCAAAAGAGAACATGCTATTACTATTTGCCCGTCTGTCTGTTCTTCAACAGGCACACATATGTGGCACATTAATATATACTGGTATACTAACAGACTTCCAGAACATGGCGGCTCCGGGAGACGGGAGCAAATCCTTTGTGCTGGGTGCTGGGGGTGAAGCTGGAGAGAGAGCCAGGGAGAAGAGGGATTATGGTGCAGATGGACACGCATCCCTAACGCAAAGACTGGATCGGCTTAAATTGTTAAAAATAATTATTTTGTCTATCCAATGCCAGATGACCAATGTGATGTGACCGGTTTTTTTTCCTTGACTTGACTAAATCATCCCATTGTTTTGACATTGTGTAACTGTAATAAATCAAAGAACCGATTTCCAACATTTGTGTCGAACAAGGGACTACAGACCTGTTCGTGCTCAGGTTGATTGTCTGTATGACGCCAACCAGCTCTGGGAAGGTGAAAATTTAGTCAAAGTCAATTTTAGTCTTCATGATGTCAGAAAACATATTTGGAATTTTGTCATTAGAGAACAGAACTGAAAAGTTGTTTGGGCATTTTAAAAAAGATTTTATTTATTTATTTGAGAGAGAAGGAGTGAGTGAGCAAGAGAGAGAGCTCTCCCCCTCTGGGGGAGGGGCAGAGAGAGAGGGAGAAGCAGGTTCCCTGCAGGGAGCCCGACGTGGGGCTCCATCCCAGGACCCCGGGATCATGACCTGAGCCGAAGGCAGATGCTTAACCAACTGAGCCACCCAGGAGCCCCTTGTTTGGACATTTTGTAGTCAACTGTGTTTATCTTCTCATTTTATTCCTCACCAAAAACTTCTAGGCACTTGGATAACATTTTGTGTGTGTGTATGAGTGAATATAATATTTAATATATAATATTTAATATTCTAAGACTACAGCTAGAAGGAACCTTGGATTTTATAAACATTTTTCACATTTAATAGATGAAGAAACAGAGTCAGAGAGAAAATGGCTTGCCGAAGGATTCTCTGCTATTAAGGGACAGATGTGGACGAAGAGTGGTATCTTTTGACTCCAGCAGGATTCAGCGCATTTTCCTCTCCAGTATCCTGCTAGTGGGGGTTAGAGATTGGACTAATTTCCTGTAGTTCTTTCAAAAAATGGGCATAATGTTGCTTGAAGTAATTGGTTAGCTGTTCTTGTTTCTTACAGACAAAAATAGGATGATTTAAACACTATTTTACGTCTACTGTTGTGTTAGTCTTTTTTGTAGTATGCTTGTGAAATGAACAGCAGTAACTCCATAGCACTTGTGTCTTTATCCGTATCTGAAATGGAGTGCCTTTTTGTGTACGTGCATTTCTGATAGACACAAGAATGTCATTCAACATCTCTGTGGGTGTGTTATGTGCGGATGGGGTAGAGGGTTACCACTATGCTTTCCTCCATGGGATGTTTATTACTCCGAGCCTATCAATCAGTCTACCTACTAACTTGATGTCTAATGTCTATTGTTGGTGGCAGTCTTTCATACTTTTCTAAAGTGTTCAAGAAGAAATACAATCAGAACATGTAAAGACACGTACATGGAGCCTTAAACACACAGGTGTATGCACATCCCATGGAGACATGGACAGGCATATGTCCCAGCGCAATCCCTGGCTCTTTCCTGGATCCCCCTAACATAGCTGCAGATACCATCGCCACTTCAGACTGCTACCAATGAGGCCACCTGCTTTTCCCTGTTTGCCCGTACAGCTGACCCGAGATGACTGCATCACTCTCATTTGCTTAGATTTTACCTCTTTTCTAAAAGGTAGGCAGAGCAAAAGCATCTTCCCTTGTCAGCATGTTTGTCACAAATACCTTTACCCAGAGATTCATGTTTGCTTCATCTTCTCCTGCCAGCTTTGTAATTCATCTGCTTCCCCGCCTCTTCTCCCATGACTCCTTGGTGCACAGTTTCTGCTCAACCAGACTCCTGTAGTCTCTCCACCAACACACGCCTTGTCTTCTCCAGGCTCTAAACTGCACAAGCCATTGCTCAATGTGGGATGTAAGTCTCTTCCCACTCCTGCCCTCAACTGTGTTTCAGTCTCCTCCCCAGCTCTGAGCCGTCTCCCCTCCTTGCGGATCACACCCTTATCTGATTCCTCTCGCCTGCTCCTCTGTCCCTGCCGGGACGTCCCTCTCCTCTCTTGTCTCTCAGTCCTCGTCTTCCTTTCTGGTCCTGAGTCTCTGTTCCATCTCCCCACACACAGGGGGGAGGCTCCCCATGGGCAGGGATTGGCCTGATCTCTTGTTCGGTGGTGGTCCCCTCCCCGCTGTTGGCAGTGCCTGCTTCCTGAGAGGGTGTTTACTGACAGACCTGCTGGAGTAAAAGCGCAGCCTTGATACTGTTCCTATCTCTTTTCTTAATTAATTCGATGTGCTCGGCACCCGCTCTGCTGCTGGAGCGGTATTTTCTAGGAGGCAGAGCAGTGTCGGAGGCCTTGCTCCTGTTCCTTCCCTTCCCAAATAGACTAGTATTTCAACCTGACAGCTTGCAGCCGTTCCTCTGGCTATGGAGCATTGAGTGTTTATTTTCCTGATGTTTTTATTCCCAAGTCTTTGCCAGGGTCATGTTGTCGAAGTCTGCCAAATGACAGCAGCCCCTGACCCTGCTACTGAATCTGACACATTTTACAGGTACAGCTGTTGTCAGAAAATTATAGAAGCCAAAGGCAAAAGAGAGCTTTGCGAGGTCATCTTGGACACGCCCCGTCTCTGGCCTCGTACCCATACATTTCTGCTCAGGTAAATTAGGAAGGTCTGGTATTCAGAGGGTAATAGGTGTCATACTCCTCAATTCTCATTCCATTATCTAACAGGCATCGCCGTCACTTTCATTATATGGACCCACAGCCTCTGCTTTCCAATGTCAGGTCTTTCCTACTTCCACTGGTCCCAGAACGTGGGTGCTGGTGAACAAAAGCTGCCGTACACTTGGAAAACTCAGTTAGAAGATGGGACATAATCCAGAGAAAGTGGGCCAAGGGATCACCCTTGATGAATAATTCAATCTTTAACACGATCTACATTCCTAGCAAAGACCAGAGTAATTTCCAGACTGATTTAGCTGTTAACTAAATGTAGGCATCTGAAACCCTTTCTAGATCATCATGGTAAGCAGGTTTCCAAGTTTAGATTAGTCTCACCCACAGATTTCAATGCTTTTTGTCTACCCACATCCCAGTCTGCAGCCCTTCTCCCAGCTCAGGCTCACAGAATGCTGGTATCAGCCAATAACACACACACACTTACCACGGGCCTATGTAATGCCAGGCTACTGGGTGTAAGCAGGAGGAAAATGTCATCTAGTTAACCCATCCACTCGCCTCCATATATCTAGGTATTTGGAACTGACCAAATGAAGGAATAACCCATTGAAATTTTCCTTCAACAGCAGGTCAATAGCCCTAAAATTCTGTAGTCGAGCAGTGTCCACGGACAAAGTTACTGCACCATTAATACTTCTTTTCTCCACTTGGCATGCTGTGGCTGGACAGGCTTACTTCCCACCTGGCGACCCCAAGCCTGGCCTGAGTGGCCTGGCAGTGGTAATGAAAAGAGATGCCAGTATCTCAAAAGTGCCAGAGAGTCTGGCAGGCATCCTGACTATCAGACAGCTGCCATCATTTCCGTAAAAGAAGAAGCAGAAGGCAAAACAGAGCTGCGGGAAGGACGCTGCCCCGGTCCTAGTGCTGGAAGGGGCCAAAAAAGGAGAACTCATTTCTTGAGGGGGAGTCTAGTCTATATATCTGGGGAAGATAGTGGGAGCTGGTGGGGGGGATTTGGGTGAACCAATTCAAAGCAATGTATCCTCATTACCTTGGGAGAAAATACTTCGTACTAGCCACCTTTCCAAGGGACCAGTTGAGGCTTTGCTTCCAGTGAAGCAAACAGTGATTCTGTATTCAGATATGGGAATATATGAAACCAAAGAATTCAGAAAGTCTATTTAAAACCCTAAAGCATCTAGATCTGCACTCTCTTGTCTGTATGTCATATTAACTAATTGCCAAAGTTCTGCTTCGGGTGATATGTCGTTTCCACTTCAGTAGCCCTGATCTAATTGGTTTATCTCCACAACTTCAAGTCACAAAACATTGCTTGAGCCCATCCCCCACTCTCTCCATGTCGAACCCGCTAGTGGGCTCTGAAACAGCAGCTGAGGATAGAGGAAGAGAAACTCAAGGTTAAGAAATAGGGAAGGTTTGAACACCTGGGTGGCTCAGTTGGTTGGGTGTCTGACTTTGGCTCAGGTCATGATCTTGGGGTCCTGGGATCAAGCTTGAGCTCTGTCATTGGGGCTCTATGCTCAGCGGGGGGTCTGCTTCTCCCTCTCCCTTTGCCCTTTCCCCTGTGCTCTTTCTGTCTCTCAAATAAATAAATAAAATCTTAAAAAGGTGGGGGGCACCAGGCTGACTCAGTTGGTGGAGCATGTGACTCTTGGCCTCGGGGCTATGAGTATGAGCCCATGTTGGGTATACAGATTACTTAAAAATAAAAATCTTTGGGGGAAAAAAAAGAGAGAGAGAAATAGAAGAGCTCAAATCACCCTCTTTCCCCCTCTACAGGCGTCTGGGCTGGAGCAAACCCGAGTTAGGGAGGGAGAAGATTTCACATTAAATCAAACTCAGAGTCTTGAAGATACATTGGACTGGGCATTCTAACTACAGATTTGAAATTGTGTATGTGACTTGAAGTTGTTATAGGACTATCTGTTACCTAAGAGCGAGCAGAAGAGTCTTGGGGCCTCCTAGAGTTTTAATCCAGGGGTCGACAAGGATTACCTAACAACCACTGACATTTATAAGGAGTGATGGAAGATAAAAATCAAGTTGCATTTTGTCTCTTGATGGACTGGGTGGCCTTAATACACTCCAAAATGTACAGTGGCTCAAACACAATAGAAGGTTATTTCTCCCTTAGGTAAAGTCCTAGGCAAATGCTTCTTGTTGGTGGAAAGCTCTTCTCTACATGTGATTCAAGGGTCCGGGCTCTTCCTGTATGAGTGATCACTATTCCCTAGGGCCTAAAGGCTGGTGTCCAAACTGAAGAAGGAGACAGAGAACATGGGAGAGGGGGATGGGGACACATTCACTTGTTAAAACCTTTGGCCGGAAATGGCATATACATTCCATTGACTAGAACTCAGTCACATGGCCACATCAAACTGCAAAGGAAGCTGGGGGATGTAGTCCAGCTGTGAGCCCGGGAGAACGCCCAGATTTGGAGCAATTGCTATAGAGACCCACCTGGAAGATCCTCATGGAGAACCGTGGGTTTAACCACAAGAGAAGGCATAACCGTGAGAATATTTTTTTCTTCAAAAGGAAGATCTTTGCTCCCCGAAGAGGCTTCCCTCCAGATAGTGTGTGTTGATGCATGAGGGAGAGTAAAGACAGAATGGGGGGAGAAATTGAGAGGACTCTCTGAAAGAACAGAAATAACCACAATCAGGTGTCATGAAGATGGACAAGGCTGGTGTAGCTTGACTCCCACTTGCAAGAGACTGGTTCTTTCTCCTCCATGGAACTTCAGGCCTCTTGCGTAATGAAGACGTGCCTGAAATCCCTAGATCTTGGGGAGCCTGGAAGTAGACAATCCTCTTAAAAGAAAACAACAACAGCACCCTTTTTGCTACTAAAAAGAATCTCCCGTAAAATTTGCTACTGGATACAGAAGCCAGTAAAATCCAGTGAATGCAGAAGAATTGCCTGGCCCCTCAACCCTAAACAAAATCATATTTTACGTTAGATTAGTCATAAAACCGAATTTAATTTTTTTAAGTGCCTCATTTTGGTAGGATCAGAAGACACATCTGGCAGAGATGAGGTCATCACAAGAAGAGTTTGAATATTTGCAATAAAAAAAAACACCCGCCTCTTTTGGATTCTCAGTCGAGGTGGGAGCAAACAGCTTCGCAAGACCCACCACCGAAGGCAAAGTTTCCCGAAACTCAGTCTCCTCTGTTACCTATATTCCGGGCCTCTAGCTCGCTATTAAAAATAAAGGGCGTCTCCTTTCTTGTGCAGATGCACGGCTCTGCAGCGACGCTCACTACCGTATTCACGTCTGTGTGAAGTTTCACTGGACTTGAACATTAAGCACCCTACCCTGCCCGGTTTCTTGAGATGAGCTGGAACACACCCTGGAAAAACAAGACGGGGGAGGGGAGGAGGTCTGTCAAATCCCAAAGCAAAGAGCAGCCCAGGCTTCCTAAGTAAAGGAGAAGGATTTAGGGAAGAAATAACCCGTTAGTGTAGGTACCTCGGGGTTGAAATTACTCCCCCTCCCTCCAATGCCATCATTAAGAAGGACCCTGTCCTTGCCTTTAGGCGCCAGCAGCTCTGGGGGGTTACAAAGCTGCAAAGAGCGGTCTTCCAAGGCTTGGGAGGTCAGCAATCCCTTCATTTCCCACCCCCCCTCCTCCTCGCCGTTCCACGCAAAAGCCGGGTCCGAAGGCTTGCATGGTCCGGAGCCCCGCTCCCCGGACTGGACTGCAGGGCTGCGTCCCCACGCCCCCTCCCGCCCGCCCCCTGCAGCCCTCGGCGGCCGCAGCTCAGACTCTGCCTGCAGAGGGGGCCGCCCCTCTCGAAAAGCGGCTTTGGGGAGCTCTGGGTCTCAGCAGGGCCACAGCGGGAAAGTGACTGGGTCCCCCCAACGTGGAGACATTGCCGCGGGACCCAGCTCCTGCAAAGAGCGAGGCGGCGCTGGGCGGCTGCCGGGCCCCAGTGCGGCGCCAACACGTACAAGATCTGCTAGGGATGTTTGAAAATCAAGTTTCTCCCTGTTCGGGGTTTTTTTCTCCCTTTAAGTCTATTCCCGTCAAAACCCCAAAGACGTGGACGGGCGGGCGCCACCCGGTCTGGGCACTCAGGTTCTGGCTGGGGCAGATTTCGTTTGGTTCAGGCTGTGAAAATAAGGGTCGCCCTGTCCCAGGCTGGGAACGTGGGCCCTCTGTCTCTGAGCCGTGCAGACCTCCGCGGCTCCCTCGAAGAGGAGCTCTCTGCCAGCCGCCCAGAGCCTCGGACAGTTCCGTGGAGACCGAGCGCACCCCTGGACCCCAGCTCACTGCGGGGGGCGGACCAGGGGAAAAGCACTGAGCGCCGCTGCCCGCACCCCTCGAAGCCGCGGGCCGGAAAGCGCGGACCGGCGCACGCGGCTGCGAGGCGAGAAGGCGGCGAGTCCTCAGCCAGCGCTCCCCGCTCGGCTTCTGCTAGGCCCTCCGCCTGATTTCGGCTGGAGGAGGTGGTCGGTTTTCGAGGGCGGAATACGAAGCTGCTGGGGAATGAGACGGGAAGGCAATGCTCCTGAGCTCCTCCAACGGCCCTGGGAGAGAAGAAAAATACATAAGCCTCTGATCTCGAAAATAAAGATCCGGAGCGAGATTATGAGCCCACTGGCTTTTCCACTGAGGCTCGCCCCCCACCCCCCACCGTGCACGTCCGAGCCGGCTCCGTCCCGGAGAGCACGAGCGCGAAAAGATGCCTTTTGGGCCTTGAGAAGGGGGACTCTCCTCTCCCCGCCCCCAGCTTTGGATACTTAACACTAACGCTGCTAAATAATGGTTGAGGAAATGGTGGAGAGGGAGGCGTTGAGGGGGTTTCTTCACTGTCCTAGGGGTTTGTAACAAAGCAGATTTTGAACTTATTACAAATACGTTCCCTGTTCACATAGCGTAGACCTCATTCTTCAGGTCCCCTGTGTGGGGCGGGTCTCAGCCGCAAGGTTCTCCGTGGAAGTGGGCGGACAATATTCCATCATTCTAAAAAACATCATCACAGCGAAATCGTGGGAAAATTCAGGCAACTCTTCCTCTCTCACTTACCTTTTGATTAGTTGAGCAATTCAGGAAAAGGAGAATTTTGGTTGCTTGTGGAGAGCCATCATCGCTGGAGAGGAAAAAGAGAGAGAAAGGAAAATCTAATAGAGAAGAGTGGAGTGTGCGCTGAGATGGTGAAATGGGTCCTCTGTGCGTATTTTCTGGTGTAAAAGGACAGTCTGCCTTTCCCGGGCATGAGTTCCTGGAAGGATATTGTTTCCACTGTGGTAAAAGGCATAGTGCTAGATAAAGTTACCAAAATATGCGGGTGTGTACGGTGGAAAACAAGGGGTTTCTACTTATATCGCTGGAAAACATCTTTCTTGGTGGGAATAATACTTGGGCTCTAGTTTTTTTCCACAGTGATTAAAGCTGGGTAGGACCAGCCTCCTCCACGTAATTTTTAGGCTGAATATGCAATTGCAGAGTGAATCTGGGGGATTACTCCCCCTGACTTGAACTGGCAGATTCAGATCCATATTCCAAGCTGGGCAGAACATCTGAGAAATCCCTGCTGAGACCAGAGCCTGAGGAGTGAGCCCTGACAGGCCAGCGTGAAGACCAAGGGGATTTCTCTGGACCTAGCAGGGAGCTGGGCTCTAATGGCTGCACCCAGGGAGCCGGTACCCTGAGACCTAGGGAGCAGTTACTTTGGGGAAAAGGGGGTTGGGATGGGGCTTTCTTCTTCCCTGGATAAATCATGTTTGGGAAACTTTTTTTCAAGGGTGGGGCCAAGTTTTGCCGGTAGTGGGCCCACTTTTCTTACTGGCAATGTTTGAAGAGAGAAATTCGCCACTGTTTTTATGATCCTACTATTTAAAGTATAAAGTACTCTAAAGAAAGGATTTAATATAGGAAGTGTGTAGACCCACAGTGCCTCAGATTTAGAAGTGCATTTGAAATATGCCCGACTGGGTTTCTACACGAAACATGACCATGCCACATGCAGCAAATGACAACAGATACATAGCCACACCGAAATTAATACTGAGATTTCGATCTTGTGAATAATTTGCTTTTTCTTCTTTACCCTAATGCCAGCTAAGATCTACATTTACCCAGCTTTGCAGAAGTCCTTTCTCATGGCTTCTCTGCCTCTGTCCTCCGGTCCTTCCCACCCACTTCCCCCACTTTTTTTTTTTTTTTGAGCCAAGAATTTTCTCACAAATTTTCTTAATGGGTGCATGATTTTTTTTTTTAACCACTTCCCTATCCCAAGACTGGAGATAAGGAACAGAAAATAGTTTTCTTTTGTTTTGTTTTCCTTTCGCATTTGGGAGGTGCCCTTTTCCACAGGCGCAAGCGGACAGGCAGTGAGAAGGAAGGGAAGGCTGGGTGATTCTTGGTCTCAGCGGTGGTGGCTGTCCACAGAAATCTGCAGTCGAGATGTGACCCTGTGGATAAGCAGAGGAGTCCCCAGAAGCGCAGGGACCTGCCTCCCACCCCCACC
>NC_048233.1:43437657-43446550 GCF_002007445.2 Ailuropoda melanoleuca
CCACCCTGGAATGCTCCGGTGGCCGGGGAAAGCCCTCGCCGCTCCCCCCCCCCAGAACCCCCGGGGACCTCGTAGGTCTGCTCTACCCCACGAATGAACGTACCCACCTGTGCGCTCGGCTGTAGGTGCCCACCGAGCGCACACGAGCGCATCGGGCGGGCTCCCGGGGGTGATCGCGCCTGGCTCGCGGGCTCTGCGGGGCGGCCGCGGGGAGGGGACGGCCGCCTCCCGATGCGGGCCCTCACCCCGCGGTCCTCCCCTGTCGGCCATTTATTGTCCTGGGTGGAAGCGGCTTTCGGCCAGCCGAAGCTCGGTCGGAGTTGGTGAAATCAAATACTCAATGACTACTACACGTAAGACAACACTCCCCCTCCCCCATCAGCCTAGTAAAAGAAACGCAGGACCTCTCCGAGGCCCGGGAGCAATCCAGAGAGAAGAGGGAAAGGAGTCAGAGACTGGCGCCGAGCTCCCGGCGGAGGCAGGCGGCGGTGACTGCTCCGGCGGAGGGGACTCGCCATCCAGGGTCCGGAAGTGACCCGAATGTGCTCAGATCCGTGCCCAGAAAAAAAATGCGCGGAACGGACAGTGTCAACGCCAGGATGCCGCCAAGTTTGGCGAGAGCGCAACTTGGTTTCCTGCAGGCGCGTGATTCCGCGGGGCGATAGCGGGCGGGGGGCGGGGGGGCTGAGAAGTGCGCGCTGCAGAGCTGCTTCTGCGTACCCGCAGACCTGGTGTCCTGACTGTCTCCCAGATAAAATCGGAACAAGCATCTCTGCCTTACGCGGGCTCGAATACCATTTCCACGTAAAAGCTAACTGCACCCGAGAAAACACCGGTGGAGGTGAATGAATGAACATGTCTCTGCCAACGTGTATCTTCACCCACAAAACTGTACGTGCATCCGTCCCCCCAGCATATCGCCATGGGCATAAACACAGTGAACGGCTTTACGTTTTAAAAATGAAACATGACTGTGCTTCATATTCAAGGGAAATATTTTTGAAACTTTTACGAAGATTACCTAATTATCTGGATATGGGTATCTGAGGGTACATAGCTTGTGTTAATATCTATCTAAAGTTCCCTTACCAACCAGCAAAGCACATAGTATATACTTGTCTAGAGATGATAGGTTCTATAATAGATGAGAGAGAAATAAATCTGTATTACTTCTTTGGAGGGAAATTCATTAATAAGCCAAGCACTGAAAAGAGAGTTACAAGTATTTTAAATTACAATGTGCAGGTGCTGGCGCAAAAGGATTTTCCTAAGGCTTCGGAGCAGGCAAGGGATCACACAAGGGTCCCACTCCCCATGACTTAAGAGTTGCACGTCTGCAAGACTTGAAATGGCCTTTTTCTCACATCCATTTGCTTAGAGTGGAAGGAAAGAAGGCCACCTTTGGAGACAGCTGGAACTGGTGGGTTCACAGCGTCTCCCCAAGCTCCCATCCTAAAAGTATTTCCTTCCCTTTCACCCCTACCCATTCCATCAGCCTGCCCCAACCAGCACCGCTGTCCTGACCAACCCGTACATGACTCCAGGCTGTGCAAGCACCGTGCACACCCATCGCAGCACGTGTTCCCCAGCATGGGCACTAACACTCCAGGAGTGTCCACAAGCCGGGACTTAGCAATTATGCTCCCTAGAAATGCAGAAGTCCCTCAAGTGTGAGGAGCCTGGGGTGGTCTCCATGCCTTGAAAGATATTTCTTCTTATCTGAGTTCAATTTTCTCTGACTCTGCGAGCGAGTGCCGGAATCTTTGGGAAGAGAAAAAAGTAGATGGCCCCCTCCTCCTTTCTAGTCCTTCAGATTTTGTTCACTTTGCTGCATGTACAAGGCAACTGAGAGAAAAAAGTGCCCCTGAGAGAAAAAAAGAGGGAGAGGAAAAAGTGGTCCTAAATACTCCTTAGAGAAGGGGAATTTGGAAAGGGGGAGGAGGCAGTGAGGGAAGGAAAGTCTAACACACACCCCCCAAGGGTGTCATAGGGATAGTTTCCCACCAGTCACTAAAACTGCACCAAATTATATCTTTTAAGGAAGATTGAATTAATTACCACCAGTTGGAATCTTGTTCCAAGTACCCAAACAAACTCCCTCCTGCCTTTCTGCTCCACAGATCCTAAGCCAGGTTGGCTATTTTAACAGAGAGGGGTTTATTCGCCAACCCCCCCCACCAAATTTAGTTGAGTCTTGGGTCTTCACTTCCCTCTTTTTTTGAGATGGGGAAATTCAATTTTCTTTCTTTTGATAAAGTATCTTCTGGAGGTCCTTCAGTTGCTTGTGTCCTGCTTGATTGTTCTCAAATTAAAATGATTAGACTGTATGGGGCGCCTGGGTGGCACAGCGGTTAAGCGGTTAAGCGTCTGCCTTTGGCTCAGGGCGTGATCCCGGCGTTATGGGATCGAGCCCCACATCAGGCTCCTCCACTATGAGCCTGCTTCTTCCCCTCCCACTCCCCCTGCTTGTGTTCCCTCTCTCACTGGCTGTCTCTATCTCTGTCGAATAAATAAATAAAATCTTTTAAAAAAATGATTAGACTGTGTCCTCTTCTGTGACTTCTGAGGGTACCCGGTCGTGTGGAGGACTAGGCTGTGTAATTTCCCCCCTTCCTCATGATGAAATGTACATTTATCCTCCACCATCTGCCTCTTAGGGTTCCACCAAATTCCAGTTCCCAACATCATAGTGGCATTAAGGGGGTCTCTCACCTAGTTAGAAATGAGATGTCTAGCCCTTCAACACTTTTATATTTAGTCATTCTTTGGGACAGGTTAAACAGTCCTCTTTGATATGGAAGAATGATGTATTTGGGTCCACAACCCCTTCTTTTCCTGAGAAAAACGTTATTCTCCATATCCTCTTTGAAAGTAACTGGAAATCTGAAAGAGAGAGAGATTGGTCAGCCTTCTCTGAGGATCCCCAAATCTAAACTTTAAAAGATGGAGGAAATGATCGAAAGTGATAAATGCCTTTTCCAAGCATTCGGTTTGTTGGCTTTCTGACCAAAAGGGGCCTTTGTTAGATCTCTGCAAAAAAGCCAAACCCAGCTCCCCGCAAACACTCCCCCACCTCTTCCCCACCCCCCTCACTCCCTTGTCTAACTTGAAAATGAACTTGGACTTCCCTCTCCGACAGGCCCTAAAACCAGGAGAGATTTTATTTGTCTGTTTCTGAAGGGCTTCCTAAAAGGGGGAGGTGTTTTGGGGGGGAGGGGAAGGGAACAGAGAGCTCTCACCCACAGCAGAAGATGGGGTAGGGGTAGGGGCTCCGGGGAGGCAAGAAGGGGGAGGAAGTACTTGTTAATTTCTAAACTCCATGTTAATTCTCTGAATTTCTTTTGTCAGTGGAGGGTGAGGAAAGGGCAAATGACAGGCTGAGATGTTGCCAAGAGAGACAAGAGAGTAGGAGGGATGAGATTAGAAAAGGGATGGCGCTGGGGAAGGAGAAAATGAGGAGGCTGGGAAGGGCCTCCATCAGGAGGTTGGCCAGACTGCAGGGGCGGGACCGGGAAGCAATGGAAGAAAGAGGGCTGGGGTAGGGACCCCGGAAGCCACTGGAGGAGGCTTCCTGAGAGTTCTCCATGGCAGGGACTGATCTCCCCGCCAACCCAGTGCACCACCAGGCAGGATCTGGGATTGTGGGCAGGTTGGGGGAGAATCCAGGAAAAGACTGGTGATAACAACCTGAACCTGAACTCCTGCGTGGATCCCTGCAGAGCCAGAGAGGAAAGTTCTGATGTGATCCCCCAAACTCTCAGCCAGCGGGCAGCACCGCAAGTTCTAAGTTGACAGCAGAAGGGAGTGGATTTCCCTGATGCCTAAAAGAGGGAAGTGAATGGGGTCTAGAGGAAGGCAAGTTAGGGTTTGAGAGTGAAAAACTCTGAAACTAGGAGCAAAGTGATGCCTCAGCCATCCTGGTCCCATCTTTCCTCAAGCTGGGGGCCCAGGGAGGGAGAACAATAAAGGTGGAAGATGCCAGGATGGCAGCCATTGTCCAGGAGGTGAGTTCCCAGGCTGGGATGAGAGGTCTGGGTGGCCCTTTTCTGAGGCCAGACAGTAGGGGTGGAGAAAATAAAGTAGAGCAGGTTCCAGAAGGATCCAGGAGCCTGGGAGGTGGGATCTGTGTCTCCACACTCGGGTCATCCCCAACCTTCCAGAGCTCAGAAAGGGGGAGGGAAAGAGGAGAGGAGGAGACTGGGCTAGGCCAGGGAGCCCCAGGGTCAATCACTTTTCTTCCCTCCTTCACCTATGTCACCTTTGCAACCCACCAAGAATTTGTGCTGAGTGAGTGGGAGGCTTTCTCACTCAGACACACTGTCAGGGGTGCCCTTCCCTAGGCTTTCCCTACACCCCCAAACCCTTCCTGTACGTGGCTTCTCCACCCAAAACATCCATTTCTTTCCTGGATACTTCAAGCCCTATGTCCTCTGTAAGCTGCAAATCTCCTTTTCCATTCTGCAGCCCGTGCCCTGGACAGGAAAGGACTCCCCAAACGATGCCTGCCCACCAAGGCCCCAAGTCTGGGCCAGAATCCAGACCCCATGGTGGCGAGGCTCTTTGTTCTCAGGCAGCCTCAACCCACCCCCTCCTTTTTTTTTTAACTGGAATTTCTCCCATAAAAAGGGGGGGGGCAGGAGCTTAAGAGATTCAAGCTTTTTTTTTTTTTTTTTTTTAAATCCTGGAGAACCTGAAGGAAACAGAAGAAATTGTGGGGAAAAGAAAGGGAAATCAACCGATGCTTAATTCCCAGAGGGAAGAATCTGGGAGTAGGAATACACCAACTTCATTCCTCTCATCCTTCTCCGGAGCCTGGTGTTTAAGGTACACCCAGCCCTCAAATGGGCTCATCAAGCTTGCAGCAGCCTCCTGCAGACGCTGCTAACTTACACCTCTGACTTCGTCTTTAATGCAGTGGACCAGGAATTCCACCCCTCACTTCGGAAAGGCGCAGGCAGCTGCCTCTTCATTTTCTGAGTGTTTTCCTGGGGGATGTGTAGGTAGATAGGATGAGTATGTAAATTAAGTGTGTATCCAGAGAGATAAACAGACCAGCAGCGATCTTTATTTGCATATAGAGGATGTCAGCAGAGAGCTGGTATCTTCAGGAACACACTGGGTTCTGTCCACAAGGGCATGTGCTGGAACAGCGCGTGCAGCCTGCACACGGTCCCAAATCCACAGGCCAGGAGCGCGCGCGCACACACACACACACACACACACACACACACACACACTTTCAGTGAGAAGGCACGCTGACTATCTCCTTTGTATGTTGGACCCTTAGAAAAGAAGAATTTCAGAGTTGAACTTATCCTGGAACTCAGTCCCGACAGCAAGCTAAGGACAGAGTGGCCCCGCCGCCTAGCCGTTGCAAATGTCCCTTTGAGAAAGGAGCCCAGAGCAGAGCCCGGTCTTCCCGACGGGGCGGAGGGGCTGTTTTCCATTTTCCTTTGATATAATGAAACGCTGAGTCTTTACTCCCACACCAGCAGCTCCGCTAGAGACCGAGGAGTCACGTTCCTTTTCTTTTCTCTTGATTTCCTCTGAACGTCCCCCGCAGCCCCAGAGCCCCGTCCGCGAAGCCCGGCCGGCGAGGTGTGGCGGTGCGGTGCGGGGCGAGCGCCCGGCCGCGGGTTTCAGCGCCCGGCTCTCTAGGGCGGCATCGCCTCGGAGATGTAATTACTACGTTTCCAGGGGTGCATATTCTCCTGGAGTGTTTAATTTGGTTTTATTTGTGTCTCAGCGAGATCCACATTTTTTTTTTTCGGGGGAGGAGAGAGAAGCGACCCCAGGCTTAAAGTTAATTAACCAACAGGCTTTACTTTCCGGCACCCGCCGGCCCGAAGGCTCTTGGGCTGCAGCCTCGCTCCCCGCTCCCGGCGCGCCCCTGTAGAGGAGTCGGTTTCAGACGCGGAATGTCTTGGGGGAACCCAGCGAAAGAACCAGGAATCGTTCCGAGTATGCGGACACGTCTCCAGATGCTTTGAACGCCCTTAGTCCTGAACTTTCCCCTCCTCCAGCCTCCCCACACCCCCAAGTCTCTTGGGGGGCCTACGTCTTCGCTGGCTGGTTTTCTTGATGGAGACTTTGGTTCCCTCTCCTCTCGTTGCTAAATTTTGGCCGCATCGTGCCCCTAATAAATGGAATTGTAAAATTGCCGGGTTAATTAAATCTATATCTCATTGCAATAGGAATAGTTAATGTCCTTACATAAACCTGGAAAAGAACATACTATTAATTTTATTTATTGCTGGGCCGCCCTGCACCCAGATCCTTCCCGCAGTTCTGCCCCCTACTCCCAAGGGCTGGGGGAAGCGTGTCTTTGGGTCCAGGTCCACGGAAGACACGTCTGGCGTTGGGCTAGAGCATTCCTGGACTGGGGAGGGAACCCCAAGAATGGGGTGGGGGGTTCAGGCCCTTTGTTTCTCCTGGCTGCCCCACGGAGCCCCGTGCCCTGCCCGCATAGCCCTGGGTTCTCCACCCAGCACTTCCAAATAGCAGAAGCCAGGGTCTCTGAATCACCTGTACACCTGCGGCAGGAACACCTCAGACCTCCTCACCGCCTACCCCCACCAGCCAGGCAGCAGGCAGATGGGGGGGCAAGGACACACGGCCCAGTCTAGACTGGCCAGCCCAGTGTTTGCTCTCCTTGTTTTAACTGGACCTTGGACTCTGAGGCAGGCAAGCCAGTTTCCTAGCCAAAAGCCATCTCCCAGCAAGCCCCCACCTTCCCCTGGCTCATCTCTTCTTCCACCATCATCAGCCCTCAACACACTTTCAAGCTAAGCCGGCTTGGGTTTCAAGCCTTTCTGTTGTATTTTCTTCCTGCTGCCAGCCCAGCCCAAAGCCTGCTTTCAGACTCTGAGGTGACCCTTCCGGAAGAATATCACCCTGATAAAGAGTATTCCTTTTTTATCCTAACTCACCGACACCAAGGCACACTCCATCGTCAAATACCACCTTTCCCACGCAGGGAGAAGGGAGGTGGCCAGTGGGCCGCATCTCAGTACAGACTTGGCATTTGCTCTCAGGTTTGAGGGATCCAGAGGGTCTGGGCTAGCCTGGGGCTACTGCGTGGCCACCGCCTGCCTGCCGTCTGGACGGGAGCACCCAGTGTTTAAAATCTGTGGCAGTGGCAGGAAAGAGGGAGATGCTGCAGCCCCTCTCCCCTGTTTTGTTTTTTTTTTTTCCCCTCTCTCTTTATTACCTCTTCTCCTCAGGGAGGCCCTGTGCTGAAAGGGAACTTGGCTCAATTCCACAGAGATACGCTCTGGAAAGGGGCGACTCTTTTAAGGAGCTAAATTGGGCATGGGAAATCCAAGTCTGGACTGGTAAGGAAGGGGGGGGGCTTTTTCAAAAATCAGTAAATTGGTGTTAATTTTTTCTTTGATATATGGGGCAATTTTAAAGCATGAAGACACTTCACACTGAAAGGGAGTGACCCCCAGAAAGCCGTGGGAGCTAAAGTTAGAGAACTGTGTTGATCCTGGCTCTGCCCCTGGGCCCTCTTAGGCCGGCTCAGCCCAGGCTGCAGAGGGCGGAGGCGGGCCCGCGAGGCTTAGGTCGGTCCTTCTGGGGTCTTACAAAGTTGCGCCTGGGAAAGGTCCCTCGAAAGGCGCAGATCGGCCGACTCTCATTCCACGTTTCCTTTTGTACACCGATCTAAGAGCGCTTGCTCTTGTCCGCATCAAGGGCTTTTTAGCTTTCCTAGACCGAATTCTTCCCCCTCCTCCCGCCCTTTTCTTTGAAAATCTCACTCCGAGGCTTTTCATTTCTATTGTACGTTGAAATATCAGTCTATTCTATTGCCCTCATTTTCCTCTTTTTACTCTTTCTCCATTTTTCACTGACAGCATCCCTCGACCCCCTCCGTGTAGTGATGTGTGTGTGTGTGTTGGGGCTATCATACCCTCTCAGCCCTCTCTGCTCTGCGGTGGAGGTGGAAGAGCCAAAAGGGTCCCTCTCAGACAACTGGGGCTTTGGAGACAGTGGCTGAAAGTCGGAAATGGAAGTGCAATCCCGGCATCCAAGTCTCCCGCTGCGCGGCTTCGGGTTCTTTCCATCCGAAAGCTCTAGGGGATTATGCCAGGGCCAGAACCAGGGCTCCCCACGCCTTGCCCGCACGCTTCCGCCTGCTTTCTGGTTTATTAAGGAAAAGAAATCCAGTTTCTCCACAACCCTTAGCCCCAACCCCAATCCAATCACAGCGACCGTTTTTTTGGGTAAGACTCAGTCTCCCCCATAGCCAACCTAAACCTAAACCTAGAGGGAGGCGCCCAGGAACAGTCCGAGTCGCTCCAGACCCCTTTGAGTCGGCCAAATTCAGCCTCCCCCTCCTCCCTCTCCCTCCCTCCAGCCTGCTGGGGAGGGGGGCGTTGCCCTGTCCCTTTAAATCTCGCAGCTCCCCCTCTTTGCCCCTCCAGAGAGCCAATCAGCAGAGACTTGTTTCCTTTTGCCCCGCCCCACAGCGAGGGGTGGGAACCCCTGGAGACCGGGCCCCGGAGTCACGTGCGTTGGCCGCGTCACGTGGGCGCGGGAGGGGTGCCGAGGGGAGCCGGGCGGGAGCCGGCGGATTTCTTAATGAAGTGTCTCCGCATGCGCAGAGGGAATGTAGGGAGGGAGGTGGAAGCACCAGGAGGAGGAGGGGAGGGGAGAAGAGGGAAGGGAGGAGGGATGGGGGAGGGGAAAAGGGAGCGAGGTGTCTCCCCAGCTCGCTGCCTCTGGCAAGTGGAGTTTTTAAAAAGCTCGAGCAGATCATGTCATGACGACTTCGCTGCTCTTGCATCCGCGCTGGCCGGAGAGCCTTATGTACGTCTATGAGGACAGCGCGGCGGAGAGCGGCAGCGGAGGCGGCGGCGGGGGAGGCGGCGGCGCGGGCGGCGCGGGGGGC